>NC_088217.1:22849196-22932616 GCF_036934945.1 Oncorhynchus masou masou | reverse complement strand
TGTCTGTCTGTCGTAAGGGCTATAGAGGGAAACATCTTTCTGTCTGTCTGTCGTAAGGGCTATAGAGGGAAACATCTGTCTGTCTGTCTGTCGTAAGGGCTATAGAGGGAAACATTTGTCTGTCTGTCTGTTGTAAGGGCTATAGAGGGAAACATCTGTCTGTCTGTTGTAAGGGCTATAGAGGGAAACATCTGTCTGTCTGTCTGTCGTAAGGGCTATAGAGGGAAACATCTGTCTGTCTGTCTGTTGTAAGGGCTATAGAGGGAAACATCTGTCTGTCTGTTGTAAGAGCTATAGAGGGAAACATCTGTCTGTTGTAAGGGCTATAGAGGGAAACATCTGTCTGTTGTAAGGGCTATAGAGGGAAACATCTGTCTGTTGTAAGGGCTATAGAGGGAAACATTTGTCTGTCTGTCTGTCTGTCGTAAGGGCTATAGAGGGAAACATCTGTCTCTGTCTGTCTGTTGTAAGGGCTATAGAGGGAAACATCTGTCTGTCGTAAGGGCTATAGAGGGAAACATCTGTCTGTCTGTCTGTCTGTCTGTCTGTCTGTCTGTCTGTCTGTCTGTCATAAGGGCTATAGAGGGAAACATCTGTCTGTCTGTCTGTCTGTCGTAAGAGCTATAGAAGGAAACATCTGTCTGTCTGTCTGTCGTAAGGGCTATAGAGGGAAACATCTGTCTGTCTGTCTGTTGTAAGGGCTATAGAGGGAAACATCTGTCAGTCTGTCTGTTGTAAGGGCTATAGAGGGAAACATCTGTCCGTCTGTCTGTTGTAAGGGCTATAGAGGGAAACATCTGTCTGTCTGTCTGTCTGTCTGTTGTAAGGGCTATAGAGGGAAACATCTGTCTGTCTGTCTGTTGTAAGGGCTATAGAGGGAAACATCTGTCTGTCTGTCGTAAGGGCTATAGAGGGAAACATCTGTCTGTCTGTCTGTCTGTCTGTCGTAAGGGCTATAGAGAGAAACATCTGTCTGTCTGTCTGTCGTAAGGGCTATAGAGGGAAACATCTGTCTACTAATGCTGCTATCTCCATTGTGGTCCAAATCCATGCTCCTTTAGTAATTCTATTCAATGGGAATTTGTCAGTATGCCAGTCAGTCAGTGAATGTGAAGGGGGTCTTAGTTATAGTTCCAGATGACATGTGCCCAGTTCTGCTGCTGTATTTAAGCTGTCCCAGAGACTGCCTGCTGGGAGTTTAGTGTATTAGGATCCCCATTAACTACTTCATAGGCAGCAGCTACTCTTCCTGGGGTCCACATAAGATGTACAAATACATGACAGAGTACAGAACAGTCATAGACAAGAACAATATAACATTCTCCATTAAAGGATATGTTTTCATTCTTACCAACAAATCTTTTGATGTAAATGGCATGTTGAAGAAGCTTCCAGACACCTTTTGGTGATTTAACATTTTTGATAAAACCTACTCCAAACAGCAAATCACTTCCTTATCCTTGTTGTGTAGGGGCCCCAAAAAACTTGAACAAAGGCTCCAAAAACACCCAAATACATCCTTTTAGAAAGGCATAGCTCTCAGTATAGTGATGCAGGTCTTTAGATGTTGTACTCATGAAATTGTGACATTCTTTATCCCCAATGGTATTTCCGTTTTGCGCACCTCTAGCCATTTCCCTTATCCAGCTGTTCCATTGTGTAGCCTGCTGCTACAGATAACTGTCAAAATAAAGGACATTTTTAAGGTTAGGGTTACGTTCAGGCTTTAACTCCAAATCTTATGGTTAGGCATTATAAACTCTGAATGGTTAAGGTAAGGGTTAAGGTTTGGAACAGGCTTAAAAAATACATCACAAAAACGACTTTCTATTGCAACCTTTAGCACTTGAGGCAGATTGAAACGCACATCTGCCATCCCCAAAGCCTAAGCAAAAGCCAAACCTACATGAACGTAACAACGCTCACTGTTGCCCCTAGTGGCCGTTTTCCACATCTTCTGAAGGCCACAGACATGGATGGAATGCTGACTTGTGTCACGGGTGATCTGGCTGGCTGGCTACACAAGGAGGATGCGGAAGTAATTTGCTGTTTGGGGTAAGTTTCTCAAAAACATGTGAAATCACAAAAAAAAGGTGTCTGGACCCTTCTATAACATTCCCTTTACATGAAAAAATTGATTTGGTTATAAAGAATAAAACACATCCTTAAATTCACAATAAAAAATGTAAATACCAAAATAGTTATATATACAGTGGGGCAAAAAAGTATTTAGTCAGCCACCAATTGTGCAAGTTCTCCCACTTAAAAAGATGAAGAGGCCTGTAATTGTCATCATAGGTACACTTCAACTATGACAGACAAAATGAGAAAAAAAAATCAGAAAATCACATTGTAGGATTTTTATGAATTTATTTGCAAATTATGGTGGAAAATAATTATTTGGTCACCTACAAACAAGCAAGATTTCTGGCTCTCACAGACCTGTAACTTCTTCTTTAAGAGGCTCCTCTGTCCTCCACTCGTTACCTGTATTAATGGCACCTGTTTGAATTTATCAGTATAAAAGACACCTGTCCACAACCTCAAACACTCACACTCCAAACTCCACTATGACCAAGACCAAAGAGCTGTCAAAGGACACCAGAAACAAAATTGTAGACCTACAATGTGATTTTCAGGATTTTCTTTCTCACTTTGTCTGTCATAGTTGAAGTGTACCTATGTTGAAAATTACAGGCCTCTCTCATCTTTTTAAGTGGGAGAACTTGCACAATTGGTAGCTGACTAAATACTTTTTTGCCCCACTGTATACAGTGCCTTGCGAAAGTATTCGGCCCCCTTGAACTTTGCGACCTTTTGCCACATTTCAGGCTTCAAACATAAAGATATAAAACTGTATTTTTTTGTGAAGAATCAACAACAAGTGGGACACAATCATGAAGTGGAACGACATTTATTGGATATTTCAAACTTTTTTAACAAATCAAAAACTGAAAAATTGGGCGTGCATGTGTTTACAGACATATTCAATCAATCCTTATCCCAGTCTGCTGTTCCCACATGCTTCAAGAGGACCACCATTGTCCCTGTTCCCAAGAAAGCTAAGGTAACTGAGCTAAATGACTACCGCCCCGCCCCGTAGCACTCACTTCCATCATCATGAAGTGCTTTGAGAGACAAGTCAACGACCATGTCACCTCCAGCATACCTGACACCCTAGACCCACTCCAATTTGCTTACCGCCCAAATAGGTCCACAGAAGACGCAATCTCAACCACACTGCACACTGCCCTAACCCATCTGGACAAGAGGAATACCTATGTGAGAATGCGGTTCATCGACTACAGCTCAGCATTGAACACCATAGTACCCTCCAAATTCGTCATCAAGCTTGATACCCTGGGTCTCGACCCCGCCCTGTGCAACTGGGTACTGGACTTCCTGACGGGCCACACCCAGGTGGTGAGGGTAGGTAACAACATCTCCACCCCGCTGATCCTCAACACAAGGGTGCGTTCTGAGCCCTCTCATGTACTCCCTGTTCACCCACGACTGCGTGGCCATGCACACCTCCAACTCAATCATCAAGTTTGCAGACGACACTACAGTGGTATGCTTGATTTCCATCAACGACGAGATGGCTTACAGGGAGGAGGGGAGGGCCCTCAGAGTGTGGTGTCAGGAAAATAACCTCACACTCAACGTCAACAAAACAAAAGAGATGATTGTGGACTTCAGGAAACAGCAGAGGGAGCACCCCCCTATCCACATCAATGGGACAGCAGTGGAGAGGGTAGTAAGTTTTAAGTTACACATCACGGACAAACTGAATTGGTCCACCCACACAGACAGCGTTGTGAAGAAGGCGCAGCAGCACCTCTTCAACCTCAGGAGGCTGAAGAAATTCGGCCTGTCACCAAAAGCACTCATAATCTTCTACAGATGCACAACCGAGAGCATCCTGTCGGGCTGTATCACCGCCTGGTACGGCAACTGCTCCGCTTACAACCGTAAGGCTCTCTAGAGGGTAGTGAGGTCTGCACAACGCATCACTGGGGGCAAACTACCTGCCCTCCAGGACACCTACACCACCCGATGTTACAGGAAGGCCATAAAGATCATCAAGGACAACAACCACCCGAGCCACTGCCTGTTCACCCCTCTATCATCCAGAAGGCGAGGTCAGTACAGGTGTATCAAAGCTGGGACCGAGAGACTGAAAAACAGCTTCTATCTCAAGGCCATCAGACTGTTAAACAGCCACCACTAACATTGAGTGGCTGCTGCCAACTCACTGACTCAACTCCAGCTACTTTAATAATGGGAATTGATAGAAATTGATGGACAATATTTCATTATCCACTTTAAACAATGCTACTTAATATAATGTTTACATACCCTACATTACTCATCTCATATGTATATGTATATACTGTACTCTATATAATCTACTGCATCTTTATGTAATACATGTATCACTAGCCACTTTAAACTATGCCACTTTGTTTACATACCCTACATTACTCATCTCATATGTATATACTGTACTCGATACCATCTACTGCATCTTGCCTATGCTGCTCTGTACCATCACTCATTCATATATCTTTATGTACATATTCTTTATCCCCTTACACTTGTGTGTATAAGGTAGTAGTTCTGGAATTGTTAGGTTAGATTACTTGTTGGTTATTACTGCATTGTCGGAACTAGAAGCACAAGCATTTCGCTACACTCGCATTAACATCTGCTAACCATGTGTATGTGACAAATAAATTTGATTTGATTTGTTTTGTGTGCAGTTAAAGCAGCAATCAGCAGTGGAAACAATAACAAAGCGGCCTCCCCACCCCTGGGCAACAGCTGAGGAATGGAGCTGGAGAAATGCAATCACTCTCAAATTCATAGACAGAGCTATGGATGCAAGGATTGACCATCAATTATATCAGAATTATAGTTTTAACCATGTTTTGAAGCTATATAGTGTTTGCTTATATTTTCTTTGTTAACAAACATTGGTGTAAACAAGCATATATTTGGGGTTCTGATGGGGTACGACAGTTGACGCATTTCTAAGTAATATTCTTCCAGAATCAATGGGTATGGCCTCCCAAGTGGAGCAGCGGTCTAAGGCACTGCATCACAGTGCGAGAGGTGTCACTACAGACCCGGGTCTGATCCCGGGCTGTATCACAACCCGCCATGATCAGGAGTCCCATAGGGCGGCATGCAACTGGCCCGGCGGCGTCCGATTTAGGGGAGGGTTTGGTCAGGGGGGCTTTACTTCATTGCGCTCTAGCGACTCCTTGTGGCGGGCCAGGTGCCTGCAGGCTGCCCTCCGTAGTCAGGTGATAGGTGTTAAGCATGCATGCGGGTGTAAAGAAGCGGTTTGGCGGGCCATGTTTAGGAGGACGCGTGACCCGAGTCCGTTGGGGAGTTACAGCAATGAGACAAGATCAAAACTGGATATGACAAAATCATGGAGACAAAGAGGGGCAAAATACTTTAAAAATCAATTATAATAATCAATGCAATCATGTCATTCATTTAGAAGTCCAAAAAGGGATGTAGCAACTGCTGATTGCCCCTTTAAGGGCAAGGCCAGCTGCTTTGTTTTGAGCCAGTTGCAGCTTTGTCAAGTCTATCTTTACTGCACCTTAACATATTACCAGACATTAATCCAGATGTATTTAAGACCCGTTTATTGTTAATTAACCATTAAATGTGTACGCCTAGCTGATGTGTCTTTACAGAGAGGCCTAGCGGATGTATGAATCACAATCAGAATGCTGAATAGAAGAGCGTTGCTCGTTTGGTGACATGACGTGATTCAGACCAAACGAAACCCCTGAATTATCTCTGCATGACCAGCCTCCCCAAAGACTCTCTGTTGCGACAACACTCACATTCACTTCGAGGAGTGCTATCATCCTACCTATCTAGAGCATAAGTTACAGTACCAGCCACCCGCCCGCAGCTGCCGGCCTAACAAAACATCCATGCTGACAATCATTAAATAGCTATTGTGTCTCCTTCAATATTGTGTCAAACATCACAACTACCTATAAAGACCTAAATGTGACTGGTGTGTGGAAATAAACGACTGTATACTGACCCTGTTTATATTCTGCGCAGAGCAGCAAAAAAGAACCCACCGCAGCATCATCCATCCATGCGCAGCGCATTAGGCTCGGCAACGTGAGAAGGCTGCACCCGGTCAAGAACGACTGCAGAAGGCTGTACCGAAAACATCTACCATCTTTACCGAAGCTGCGGCATCCCTTCACAGCATAATTTCATCTCGACATCTTCAAATATTCATAAACCCGTTAGCCACTAGGCAATATGACACTATGCGAAAGTATGACCTATTATTAGAAGTCTGTTAGAGGAATGCTGTTGCTTACTTACCTGAGTGCCTGTGGCGTGACCGCAGATATTTCGCTGTTCCCTCTCTTTTCTCCGCTGTGTGTGTCAGCTCTGCAGTAGCATGTGTGAAAGTGTGTGCTTATGCTCGTTATTTCGTGTAATGCGGTACAGGTCTCTCTCACTCTCTCTCTCCCTGTTCCTCCTCTCGCTATCCGTGAAGCCGAATCACATCTTCGGCTGGTGCGCGCTCCCGGTCAGTGGGTCGATGTGAGTACATGGCGCGGGCGTCCTGGGGTAGCGCTGGACAGGTGTTGAGGGGCGGGGAAGGATAAAAGAGAGGTTGCCTGGTGACAGTAAAGACTGCTGGTAAGGTGCTATTTATTTAAGGAGAGGTGGAAGTTACAGAGGAGTTATTGTTTTCTTTCATTTGATTGTTTTCTGGAATAACTCAGAGAGCTGTGGATTACTCCATACAGCCATATCTGTTCCCTCATTGCCCCAAACACATTCTCTCACAAGCTCTTGTCAAAAAGACAGTGGGGTCTTTGACAGCCAGAAGAATCCATATATCAGCCACACACTGGCACTTCTCAGTGTGTGTGTGTGTGTGTGTGTGTGTGAGCGAGGAAGAAGAAGAAGAGACGCCTTCAGGAACGCTTAGCGGAACACAAGTATGCCATACGGGTAGGCAATGAAAACTACCCCATGACAAGGCATACAAGTCCCTACACCATGGCAACCCTGCCTCCCTACAAGCTATGGGTATTGATCATATTCCGGCCTCTATTAGAAAAGGGGACCGTCTTAACAGTTAAACCAAAGGGAAAGCTTTGGGATTTACAAACTACAGGCCACTAAATACCCTGGTTTAAATGAAGATATGGATTTACAAACTACAGGCCACTAAATACCCTGGTTTAAATGAAGATATGGATTTACAAACTACAGGCCACTAAATACCCTGATTTAAATGAAGATATGGATTTACAAACTACAGGCCACTAAATACCCTGGTTTAAATGAAGATATGGATTTACAAACTACAGGTCACTAAATACCCTGGTTTAAATGAAGATATGGATTTACAAACTACAGGTCACTAAATGCCCTGGTTTAAATGAAGATATGGATTTACAAACTACAGGCCACTAAATACCCTGGTTTAAATGAAAATATGGATTTACAAACTACAGGCCACTAAATACCCTGGTTTAAATGAAGATATGGATTTACAAACTACAGGCCACTAAATACCCTGGTTTAAATGAAGATATGGATTTACAAACTACAGGCCACTTGTAACGGCTTTCTTCTACCTCCTCTGACGAAGAGGTGGAATAAGGATCGGACCAAAATGCAACGTGGTTCGTTCGATACATCTTTAATATTGACGAATCACGAACAATACAAAACAACAAACGTCGAAAACCGAAACAGCCCTGACTGGTGCAACAAACACAGAGACAGGAACAATCACCCACAAAAACACAGTGAAACCCAGGCTACCTAAATATGGTTCCCAATCAGAGACAACGATAATCACCTGACTCTGATGGAGAACCGCCTCAGGCAGCCACAGACCAATCTATACACCCCACACAACCCCAAGACGAAACACACTACAAATAAACTCATGTCACACGCTGGCCTGACCCAATATATGAAAATAACATAATAAATATAGACCAGGGCGTGACAGAACCCCCCCCCTAAGGTGCGGACTCCCGGACGCACAACAAAAACAATAGGGAGGGTCCGGGTGGGCGTCTGTCCATGGTGGCGGCTCCGGCTCGGGATGTGGAACCCACTCTATGAATGTCTTTGTCCCCCCTCCCCGCGTCCTAGGATTGTCCACCCTCGCCGCCGACCATGGCCTAGTAGTCCTCACCCAGAACCCTACTGGACTGAGGGGAAGCTCGGGACAGAGGGGCAGCTCGGGACAGAGGGGCAGCTCGGGACAGAGGGGCAGCTCGGGACAGAGGGGCAGCTCGGGACAGAGGAAGCCCAGCACTGAGAGGAAGCCCAGCCAGGCAGTTGAATCCGGCAGATCCTGGCTGGCTGGCGGATCTGGAAGAGTCTGGTTGACTGGCAGATCTGGAAGAGTCTGGTTGACTAGCAGATCTGGAAGAGTCTGGTTGACTGGCAGATCTGGAAGAGTCTGGCTGACTGGCAGATCTGGAAGAGTCTGGCAGATCTGGAAGAGTCTGGCTGACTGGCAGATCTGGAAGAGTCTGGTTGACTGGCAGATCTGGAAGAGTCTGGCTGACTGGTAGATCTGGAAGAGTCTGGCTGACTGGCAGATCTGGAAGAGTCTGGCTGACTGGCAGATCTGGAAGAGTCTGGCTGACTGGCAGATCTGGAAGAGTCTGGCTGACTGGCAGATCTGGAAGAGTCTGGCTGACTGGCGGATCCTGTCAGACTGACGGCTCTGGCTGCTCCATGCAGACTAACAGCTCTGGCAGCTCCTTGCAGACTGGCAGCTCCTTGCAGACTGGCAGCTCCATGCAGACTGGCAGCTCCATGCAGACTGGCAGCTCCATGCAGACTGGCAGCTCTGGCTGCTCCAAGCAGACTGACAGCTCTGGCTGCTCCATGCAGACTAACAGCTCTGGCAGCTCCTTGCAGACTGGCAGCTCCTTGCAGACTGGCAGCTCCTTGCAGACTGGCAGCTCCTTGCAGACTGGCAGCTCCTTGCAGACTGGCAGCTCCATGCAGACTGGCAGCTCCAAGCAGACTGGCAGCTCTGGCTGCTCCAAGCAGACTGACAGCTCTGGCTGCTCCATGCAGACTGGCAGCTCTGGCTGCTCCATGCAGACTGGCAGCTCTGGCTGCTCCATGCAGACTGGCAGCTCTGGCTGCTCCATGCAGACTGGCAGCAGACTCTGGCAACGCTGTAGAGGCGGAAGGCTCTGGCAGCGCTAAACAGGCGGGAGGCTCCGGCAGCACAGGAGAGGCGAGGCGCACTGTAGGCCTGATGCGTGGTGCTGGCACTGATGGTACTGGGCCGAGGACACGCACAGGAAGCCTGGTGCGGGGAGCTGCCACCGGAGAGCTGGTGTGTGGAGGTGGCACAGGATGGGCTAGACTGTGAAGGCGTACTGGAGATCTTGAGAGCAGTGTTGGCACAGGACGTACAAGGCTAGGGATGTGCACAGGAGGCCTGGTGCGTGAGGCTGGCACCAACTTCACCAGCCGACTAACACGCACCTCAGGACGAGTATGGAGCGCTGACCCAGGTGCCATCAAATCCCTGACACGTTCCGTTGGGCGAATTCCATGCAAAAAGCACCAACACAGCAACTCCCTCATTTCTCTCTCCTCCAATTTCCCCATTAACTCCTTCACAGTCTCTGCTTCGCTCACCTCCAACACCGGTTCTGGTCTCCTCCTTGGCTCCTCACGATAAACAGGGAGAGTGGGCTCAGGTCTGACTCCTGACTCTGCCACACTCTCCCTGAGCCCCCTCCCAAGAAATTTTTGGGGCTGATCTCGGGCTTCCATCAGCGTCGCCGCGCTGCCTCCTCATACCGGCGCCTCTCAGCTCTCGCCGCCTCCAGTTCTTCTTTGGGGCGGCGATATTCTCCAGGCTGATTCCAGGGTCCTTCTCCGAACAAAAGCTCCTCCCAATTCCAGAAGTCCTGTGATCGCTGTTGCTGCCTTTGTTGCTTCTCCTGTGGCTCCTGCCCGTTGACACGTTGCTTGGTCTGTTTGTGGTGGGTGATTCTGTAACGGCTTTCTTCTACCTCCTTCTCTGACGAAGAGGTGGAATAAGGATCGGACCTAAAATGCAACGTGGTTCGTTCGATACATCTTTAATTATGACGAAACACGAACAATACAAAACAACAAACGTCGAAAACCGAAACAGCCTTGACTGGTGCAACAAACACAGAGACAGGAACAATCACCCACAAACACACAGTGAAACCTAGGCTACCTAAATATGGTTCCCAATCAGAGACAACGATAATCACCTGACTCTGATTGAGAACCGCCTCAGGCAGCCACAGAATCTATACACCCCACACAACCCCAAGACGAAACACACTACAAATAAACCCATGTCACACCCTGGCCTGACCCAATAAATGAAAATAACATAATAAATATAGACCAGGGCGTGGATTTACAAACTACAGGTCACTAAATACCCTGGTTTAAATGAAGATATGGATTTACAAACTACAGGTCACTAAATACCCTGGTTTAAATGAAGATATGGATTTCTCACCCTTCCTGTAGGGTCATGATGGGTTCATTTGCTGTCATCTAGTGGACATTTTGCTCAACTGCTCTCAGCTATGGTTCGACTGTTCATGTTTTGCTGTGTTCTAGTGTACTATGGAATATATAGCTTTCTTATTCTTGACACTCCTCCCAGTCATATTTAAGTTTAGAACTACCTTTTAGTGTTCTGATACTTCTATCTTGGAGTTGTATTTTTGTGATAACATTGCTACAGTATTTCACCTTTTAATGTGTATAGTATTGCTTACTAGGTGTGTCCAATCATTTGTGTAACCACTCCCTCTTCCAATTAGGGCTAATTGAAAAGCTGTTCAAAAGAGGACATTGTATTCCTTCATTTTGGTTCTCCCTGACGAAGGCCATGCAGCCGAAACGCGTCGGTATTTAAAAACTTTGTTTCTATTGAACATGTCATACTAATAAAGGCATTTTAATCAATTATGTGAAGAGGCCTTGGTCCTCCTTTCTTTGTGATGAGTAAATCAACTTTGTATGGCCTAACCGACATTGACACACAGTGTTAGTGGTGGCTGGGGGCAGACAGAGAATTACCCTTTCCTCCATACTCCCCCCCATCTTTCAAGAATTCCAAATCTGCCTTTTTTGATTATGGTGGCAGCCATGGGGGGCTGTGGTGGGTGGTGAGGGGTTCCTGGTGGAGCTTTAAGCACTAAAAGCTTTCGCTACTGGAGGCCTTTGGTATGTCATTAATCTGATACCCCTTACAAAGGATGGATCTCTTTCGCTCTCTCTCTCTCTCTCTCTCTCTCTCTCTCTCTCTCTCTCTCTCTCTCTCTCTCTCTCTCTCTATTTCAATTTAAAGGGCTTTATTGGCATGGGAAACATATGTTTACACTGAAAAAGCAAGTGAAATATATAATAAACAAAAGTTAAATGAACAGTAAACATTACATTCACAAAAGTTCTAAAAGATTAAAGATGTTTTTCTCTCTCTCTCTGTCTCATTTATCTCCTGCTTTTGCTTTCTCCCTCTCTTGCTATCTCTGTTTCTTTCTCTCTACCATTCTGACACCTCAATTAGGAAAATGTGAAGAAGTCCAGCTGAACGCAAATGAGAAAAGTGAGGCACAGAAGAACGAGTCTCTTCTGATGTTTAATTATTCTCAAAGTTCATCTGAGCTTTATGTTGATGTTGAACTGGCAATATTAGAAAGGTAGACGGGGAGAAATAGAGAGGAGGAGGTGAGGGAAAGGAGATGGAGAGATAGAGAGGAGGAGGTGAGGAAAGGAGATGGAAATGAGATGGAGAGATGGAGAGATAGAGGAGGAGGTGAGGGAAAGGAGATGGAGAAATAGAGGAGGAGGAGGTGAGATGGGGATAAGGAGATGGAGAAATAGAGAGGAGGAGGTGAGGGAAAGGAGATGGAGAGATAGAGAGGAGGAGGTGAGGGAAAGGAGATGGAGAGATCGAGAGGAGGAGGTGAGGGAAAGGAGATGGAGAAATAGACAGGAGGAGGTGAGGGAAAGGAGATGGAGAAATAGAGAGGAGGAGGTGAGGGAAAGGAGATGGAGAGATAGAGAGGAGGAGGTGAGGGGTGAGGGAAAGGAGATGGAGAAATAGAGAGGAGGAGGTGAGGGAAAGGAGATGGAGAGATAGAGAGGAGGAGGTGAGGGAAAGGAGATGGAGAGATAGAGAGAAGGAGGTGAGGGAAAGGAGATGGAGTAATAGAGAGGAGGAGGTGATGGAGAGAGAAGGAGATGGAGTAATGGAGTAATAGAGAGGAGGAGGTGAGGGAAAGGAGATGGAGAAATAGAGAGGAGGAGGTGAGGGAAATGAGATGGAGTAATAGAGAGAAGGAGGTGAGGGAAAGGAGATGGAGATATAGAGAGAAGGAGGTGAGGGAAAGGAGATGGAGAAATAGAGAGGAGGAGGTGAGGGAAAGGAGATGGAGAAATAGAGAGGAGGAGGTGAGGGAAAGGAGATGGAGAAATAGAGAGGAGGAGGTGAGGGAAAGGAGATGGAGAAATAGAGAGGAGGAGGTGAGGGAAAGGAGATGGAGAGATAGAGAGGAGGAGGTGAGGGAAAGGAGATGGAGAGATAGAGAGAAGGAGGTGAGGGAAAGGAGATGGAGAGATAGAGAGGAGGAGGTGAGGGAAAGGAGATGGACAGATAGAGAGAAGGAGCGATAGAGAGGGGAGGAGAGGGAGCGATAGAGAGGGTGTCATGGGTGGGATACATTGAGAGTGAAAGGAAAAGCTGACAGAGAGGAGTTGATGGATCAGATTTTAAGACATCATTACTGGTTAACCTACTTTTACTCACTGGTTTCCCCAACATCTGTACAGTAGCTATAGCACAGTATGTGGTCTCCTTATCTCCCCATATGCAATGTGGTTTACACCCCCTCATGCTTCTTGACTTAAACTGCTAAATTGTAAACCCAAAATATAAATATTTGCAAATAACATGCAAACTCTCTGTGTGTGTGTGTGTGTGTGTGTGTGTGTGTGTGTGTGTGTGTGTGTGTGTGTGTGTGTGTGTGTGTGTGTGTGTGTGTGTGTGTGTGTGTGTGTGTGTGTGTGCGTGTGTGGGCATGCGTGTGTGCGTGTGTGTGCATGCGTGTATGTGTGTGTGCATGCGTGTGTGTGTGTGTTTCGGGGTCTTATTGTAATCTTCAAACGTGAACTCTACATGTTGAAAAAGGGAGCTCATCTAAATGAAGATGTTACCATAGACTTTGCTATACACACCCAGTTCTGTCCTTCAAATGCATTCGTAGAGGATTAAGTGGACACATACGTAATAATATATTGTATCTACTGTACATGTTTCCTGTTAAAGATTTGACTCCTTTCGGTTACCATTTTACTGCTCACTGGAAGTTCTTACGGTACCTCTGCATTCTATCAGGAGTCAATGTAAGACCCAGATGCAGACATGTCGAATTGACAATGGTTTAATATTCCAACAGGGGCCGTCAATAGACAGGTCAAGGCAGACAGGGGTCAGTAAACCAGAGGTTGGGCAATGGTACCAGATGGCAGGCAGACAATGTCCGTACTGTGAGATGGCTAAGACAGCGGTACAGGGAGACAGGACGGACAGCTGATCGTCCTCGCAGTGGCAGACCACGTGTAACAACACCTGCACAGGATCGGTACATCAAAACATCACACCTGCGGGACAGGTACAGGATGGCAACAACAACTGCCTGAGTTACACCAGGAATGCACAATCCCTCCATCAATGCTCAGACTGTCTGTAATAGGCTGAGAGAGGCTTGACTGAGGGCTTGTAGGCCTGTTGTAAGGCAGGTCTTCACCAGACATCACCGGCAACAACGTCGCCTATGGGCACAAACTCACCGTCCTTGGACTAGACAGGACTGGCAAAAAGTGCTCTTCACTGACGAGTTGCGGTTTTGTCTCACCAGGGGTGATGGTCGGATTCGCGTTTATCGTCGAAGGAATGAGTGTTACACCGAGGCCTGTACTCTGGAGCGGGATCGATTTGGAGGTGAAGGGTCCATCATTGTCTGGGGCGGTGTGTCACAGCATCATCGGACTGAGCTTGTTGTCATTGCAGGCATTAACAGGGAAGACATCCTCCTCCCTCATGTGGTACCCTTCCTGCAGGCTCATCCTGACATGACCCTCCAGCATGACAATGCCACCAGCCATACTGCTCGTTCTGTGCGTGATTTCCTGCAAGACAGGAATGTCAGTGTTCTGCCATTGCCAGCAAAGATCCCGCATCTCAATCCCATTGAGCACGTCTGGAACCTGTTGGATCAGAGGGTGAGGGCTAGGGCCATTCCCCCCAGAAATGTCCGGGAACATCTCACAGCAAGAACTGGCAAATCTGGTGCAGTCCATGATGAGGTTCACTGCAGTACTTATTGCAGCTGGTGGCCACACCAGATACTGACTGTTACTTTTGATTTTGACCCCTCCCCCTTTGTTCATGGACACATTATTCCATTTCTGTTAGTCACATGTCTGTGGAAATTGTTCAGTTTTTGTCTCAGTTATTGAATCTTCTTTTGTTCATACAAATATTTGCACGTGTTAAGTTTGCTGAAAATAAACGCAGGTGACAGTGAGAGGACGTTTCTTTTTTTGCTGAGTTTATGTGATGAAAGTTCAAAAGTAACAGAGATTAACATGCACAAATCCTAATCTAGAACCAGAATGGTAGATAGCAGAGTGGACAAAAAAACCAGGTAGAATCCATTAGCAGATCAATTAAATCCACTCATCGAATTAGTATTCAACCCCTTTGATATTGTAAACATAAGTCCTTTAGAAATGTTTCATAAACAATCAGTATACTTTAGCTGTCAGATCACAGGGTGTGAGATTATATTATATCCACAGATCTGTTAAGAAATACAGATTTATTTGAGGAAAAAATATAGCTGTCTATTATTTATTTTTTAAATGGATCACGTGTTGATTGTTTTGTATTACTAGGTATTACTGCACTGTTGCTGCTAGAAACAGAAGCATTTCGCTGCACCTGCGATAACATCTTAAAATCTGTGCATGTGACCAATAAACTTTGCTTTGATTTGAAATACTGATTGATGCACAATCTTATCCAGACCAATGTGTTACAGTATTATCCAAATTACAGTCAATATGTAACATCCTCAGAATTGTTTTTTTTTAAGAAAAAAAATAATTATGGGGTATTGTGTGTAGATTGAGGGGGGGGGGAAGATTTAATCCATTTTAGAATAAGGCTGTAACATAACAAAATGTTGAAAAAGTCAAGGGGTCTGAACGCTTTCCGAATGCACCATTTACCGTGTCGGGTCATATCCAGCCCATGCTCTTCTGGCACAAACTTCTCTCCCATCTTTCCTGTGTAACTCCACCCCTGTCACGACTTCTGCCGAAGTCTTTGCCTCTCCTTGTTCGGGCGGTGCTCGGCGGTCGACGTCACCGGTCGTCTAGCCATCATTGATCCATTTTTCATTTTCCATCGGTTTTGTCTTGTCTTCCCACACACTTGTTTTCAATCCCATTCATTACCTGTTGTGTATTTAACCCTCTGTTTCCCCTCATGTCTTTGTCAGACATTGTTTTATGTCAGTGTTGTTTATGGTTGTATAGGTGGTTGTATAGGTGGTTGTAGGTGGTTGTACAGGTGGTTGTATAGGTGGTTGTATAGGTGGTTGTATAGGTGGTTGTATAGGTGGTTGTATAGGTGGTTGTATAGGTGGTTGTATAGGTGGTTGTATAGGTGGTTGTATAGGTGGTTGTATAGGTGGTTGTATAGGTGGTTGTATAGGTGGTTGTATAGGTGTTTGTATAGGTGTTTGTATAGGTGGTTGTATAGGTGTTTGTATAGGTGGTTGTATAGGTGGCTGTATAGGTGGCTGTATAGGTGGTTGTATAGGTGGTTGTATAGGTGGTTGTATAGGTGGTTGTATAGGTGGTTGTATAGGTGCGCGACGGGTCCTCATACCCATGTTTATGTATGTATATATTAGTGTTTGGAGCATGTTAAGTGGGCATTTATTAAAAGACTCCATTTACACTCCGTTTGACTCTCCTGTGCCTGACTTCCTGCCACCTATACACACCTATACACACTCTGACAACCCCCAAGAGATGACAGATTATTGCATGCCAGACTCTGTCTTCACGCTGTGCCCAACAGCCTGAGGGTGAGGTTTGGACCAAAATAATGGGCTGCACAGCTCTAAGTCTCGTGGCAACCATGCTCCTGCTGATTTTAATTGGATAACTATTTTGATCCTGAGGCTCAGAACAATCCTCTTCTCTAATTGGGTGTTAATGAGAGGAAGAAATATTGTGTCACGCAATATTGATATAAAGACTATTCATTTCCTCGATTGCTTCATATTACGTCAGAACACATCTAATTAACAACCCAATCCTCATCACCCAGACTTCTCCCGTCAGTCTGCAGGTTACAAAAGGTGTTCCCACCCCATATCATCCTCTCTTCGTCCCCCCTCATTTAATCTTTGTCCTGCTCCTGATCTCCCATTGTCCTTGTGGTTCACCAATAGATCTAGGACTGAATCTTTCAGATACTCCATACCGTTCTTCTAGCAGTAGGGAGAATACATTCTTGCACCTTTCCTCAGTCCCTTGTTAATTATCTGGACTCATACAAAAAGAGCTATTGGAGAATAAGCGACCCATTCATACTCAAGTGAATATATATCGAAAAATATGATGTGATTCTCCGCCAATAATTACATGTAGAGGATTGGAGGATTCTAAATTAAAACCAAAATCCACCTCATGGGACTCCCAGTGGCTGCTGGCACAGGTATTGAAGCTGCATCTGTAGCAACGCATTTTGTACTGCACCACTCGGAGGCCCCATCCACAAAGTATCAAAATAAAGAGAGGTGTTGGTAAAGGTATATTGTCTTGCTAATAGCCCGTAATGTGCTATTATAATACTGTACATGGTGTCCAGGTACAAAAAGAACATTGGTACTTATTTATTTTGATCCAAAGCCATGAATGAGTGAATCACTAAGCTTTATGTAGGTGCCGGGCTATATGAGTGTGCCATCAACTTGATAATATATAACAATATTTTGGAGGTTATTTTGTTTAATCTGAATAAAGGCCAAAATAACATTTGTAAAGGCCAAAACATTTATTTCTGTTTTTAGAGGGAGAGAAACGCTGGGCCAATTGTGCGCCGCCTTATGGGACTCCCAATCACGGTCGGATGTGATACATAGTAATAATAATTATAATACTTTTTTGTCGTATTATTTATTTTGTATTTTCTGGTAGATTAAACTGAAGTTGCAACCAATCACGGCCGGTTGTGATACAGCCAACCTAACTAAGAAATACATTTGACGATAGAATTATCCCTCTACCCTCCTTCTCGGCAAGTCTATTGTTCAGCTACCTGCTAATAGCCATAAAGGCGCTGTACAACGTGACCATGTGTGTTTGAAAGAGTATTTTCCAGTAAGCAACTATTTTTTTAACCTTCATTAGACAACTTTGTTACAATATTTCTGTAATTCAGTGATATTTATTCTCATAGTAATTCGTTATGGATCCATAACTAAACAACATCGGAATTTTGAAAGAGTATTTTTATCATTATTGTATTAATGGAAGCATAAAGATGCTGATGAAGAAATACAGTACTGTACAGTATATGTTTATTAGGCTACTGTGCAGTCTGACAAGTAAACATAGCCTACAGTACATACTGTAGTAAACATGATAAAGTGGCTAATTCCTTACATAAGGAGAGCAGGCCATGTCCAGACTTTCTCAGTTACCTCAAGTACTCATTAACTTGGTCTTTAATACTTTTTTGAGTTGCATCAGTCATGGACAGAGACTTCTGAGACACAATATTAATGATGAACAACCGGAGGTTCACTGGTAAGCCACATTTGCCTCGAGATCCATCCCAGGTATGATGACTCTGCCTGTCGGAGGTGGAGTTCCAGAGCTCACAGGTGTGCCTGGCATGGATTGTGACTCCATCTCGTTCCTCGCCCTCTTCAATGCATCATTCTCCGTCTGACTCTCCGGCAGTGATATCTGGCTCTGTACCAATGCATCAGCTGTCGCTCATATCTCTGCCCTCAGATAATGTACCTGGTAGGTTCTTAAATCATTTGTGTGAAATTGAGGGCATCTAGCTTAGATTGTAGGATGGCCGGGGTGTTAAGCATATCCCAGTTTAGGTCACCTAGCAGTACAAACTCTGAAGATAGATGGGGGGCAATCTATTCACATTTGGTGTCCAGTGCACAGCTGGGAGCTGAAGGGGGCCTATAACAAGCAACTTATTTCTGGAAAGGTGGATTTTTAAAAGTAGAAGCTCGAATTGATTGGGCACAGAGCTGGATAGTATGACAGAACTCTGGAGGCTATATGTGCAGTAAATTGCAACTCTGCCCCCTTTGGCAGTTCTATCTTGTTGGAACATTTTTGGTGGCCTTCCAAAGCCAGGATACAGACATGGCTAGGACATCAGGGTTGGCGGAGTGTGCTAAAGCAGTGAGTAAAACAAACTTAGGGAGGAGGCTTCTGATGTTAACGTGCGTGAAACCAAGGCTTTTAGGGTTACAGAAGTCAACAAATGAGAGCACCTTGGGAATAGGAGTAGTGCTGGGGACTACAGGGCCTGGGTAAACCTTTACATCACCAGAGGAACAGAGGAGAAGTAGGATAAGGGTACAGCTAAAGTCTATAAGAACTTGTCGTCTAGTGCGTTGGGGACAGAATAAAAGGATCAGATTTCTGGGCGTGGTAGAATAGATTCAGGGCATAATGTACAGACAAGGCTATAGTAGGATGTGAGTACAGTGGAGGTAAACCTAGGCATTGCGTGGCGATGAGAGCGGTTGCGTCTCTGGGGCACCAGTTAAGCTAGGTGAGGTCTCCGCATGTGTGGAAGATGTGACAAAAGAGCTATCTAAGGCATTTAGGGCAGGGCTGGGGGCTCTATAGTGAAATAAAACAAATATATATTACCTAAACAGCAGTAGACAAGGCATATTGACATTAGGGAGAGACATGAGTAGTGATCATATTGTCCAATGAGCAGCAATAGGTGAGTTATGGGGCCGTTGGGGAGTCGCTACTATGCTAGGCAAGCTAGAGACACGACAATTCAGAAAGATAGCGGGCTGTGGCCAGCAGATGGATCTTCGGTGACATCGCAACAGAAAAGCCTGTTGACACCACCTCTGACGATTTTGTGGGCCTAGCTCGAGGCTAGCTCAAGGCTAACTGGTGCTTGCTTTGGGACAGAGACGTTAGCCAGGAGTAGCCACTCAGATTGAAGCTAGCTAGCTGTGATGATCCGGTGTAAAGGTTCAGAGCTTGCGGTAGGAATCCGGAGATGTGGTGGAGAAAAAGCAGTCCGATATGCTCTGGTTTGATATTGCGCTGTGCAGACTGGCAGGTATTTACCGATCTGAGGCTGGCTGGTGTCCGAGTTAATGATGAAGACCGGTAGCAGTGGCTAGCTGACTACTAACTAGTAGCTAGTTAGCTGGCTACTAGCTAACTAGCTAGTGGGGGTTCCGGTTCTAAAGTATAAAAATAGCAGATCCATACCACATTGTGTGAGGCGGGTTGCAGGAGAGTATATTTAGTCCATAGCTGGAAAGTGAGATTAAAATATATGCTAAATATATACGGGGAAAAAATTGAGAAAATTATTATTTACACGGGACAAGACGGGACAAGACAAAACACACGTCCGACTGCTACGCCATCTTGGATTAGAGTGGCCTATGATAGAAAAGGTAGATCAATTAAGAATTAAAAGTGACTCCAACACACAAATGCTGCATACACATTTTAAGAATCTAGCAAAACTAACCGCTTTCTTGGCAACCATGCGTTTTTTCTGTATGGCCTGTTGTCCAGCCCTTTGTACACTGATCTCCACAGATGGTTGTCGGCATGGTTGTACTGTATGCTCTGCAAAAACACATTCATGTTTTTAGTACACAATTATTTCTTATTTTTATTGAACCTTTATTTAATTAATCGATTTTATTACACAGTATGCGTGCCTACACATTGATAGGCTATATCGATTTTATTACACAGTATGCCTTCACATTGATAGGCTATATCGATTTTATTACACAGTATGCCTTCACATTGATAGGCTATATCGATTTTATTACACAGTATGCCTTCACATTGATAGGCTATATCGATTTTATTACACAGTATGCCTTCACATTGATAGGCTATATCGATTTTATTACACAGTATGCCTTCACATTGATAGGCTATATCGATTTTATTACACAGTATGCCTTCACATTGATAGGCTATATCAATTTTATTACACATTGATAGCTATATCGATTTTATTACCTTCACATTGATAGGCTATATCGATTTTATTACACAGTATGCCTACACATTGATAGGCTATATCGATTTTTTTATTACACAGTATGCCTATGCCTTCACATTGATAGGCTATATCGATTTTATTACACAGTATGCCTACACATTGATAGGCTATATCGATTTTATTACACAGTATGCCTTCACATTGATAGGCTATATCGATTTTATTACACAGTATGCCTTCACATTGATAGGCTATATCACATTGATAGGCTATATCGATTTTATTACACAGTATGCCTTCACATTGATAGGCTATATCGATTTTATTACACAGTATGCCTTCACATTGATAGGCTATATCGATTTTATTACACAGTATGCCTTCACATTGATAGGCTATATCGATTTTATTACACAGTATGCCTTCACATTGATAGGCTATATCGATTTTATTACACAGTATGCCTTCACATTGATAGGCTATATCGATTTTATTACACAGTATGCCTTCACATTGATAGGCTATATCGATTTTATTACACAGTATGCCTTCACATTGATAGGCTATATCGATTTTATTACACAGTATGCCTTCACATTGATAGGCTATATCGATTTTATTACACAGTATGCCTTCACATTGATAGGCTATATCGATTTTATTACACAGTATGCCTTCACATTGATAGGCTATATCGATTTTATTACACAGTATGCCTTCACATTGATAGGCTATATCGATTTTATTACACAGTATGCCTTCACATTGATAGGCTATATCGATTTTATTACACAGTATGCCTTCACATTGATAGGCTATATCGATTTTATTACACAGTATGCCTTCACATTGATAGGCTATATCGATTTTATTACACAGTATGCCTTCACATTGATAGGCTATATCGATTTTATTACACAGTATGCCTTCACATTGATAGGCTATATCGATTTTATTACACAGTATGCCTACACATTGATAGGCTATATATTTTATTACACAGTATGATCACATTTATTACACAGTATGCCTTCACATTGATAGGCTATATCGATTTTATTACACAGTATGCCTTCACATTGATAGGCTATATCGATTTTATTACACAGTATGCCTACACATTGATAGGCTATATACATTTCTATTTTAGAAAATGCACTGAAACCAAAATATCTTTGATTAAATAAATCACCTGGGGTCAGGCTGTCAGGAAATATAGGTCCCAGTTGCACAGGGAGGAGTTCAGACCCAAGGCCCCAAGCTTAGTGACAAGCTTGGAGGGCACTATGGTGTTGAGAGCTGATGTAGTCAATGAACAGCATTCTCACTTAGCTATTCCTCTTGTCCAGGTGGGAAAGGGTAGTGTGTAATGCAATGGCAATTGTGTCATCCATGAATCTGTTGGGGCAGCAGCGTAGCCTAGTGGTTAGAGCGTTGGACTAGTAACCGGAAGGTTGCGAGTTCAAACCCCCGAGCTGACAAGGTACAAATCTGTCTTTCTGCCCCTGAACAGGCAGTTAAACCACTGTTCCCAGGCCGTCATTGAAAATAAGAATGTGTTCTTAACTGACTTGCCTGGTTAAATAAAGATTTAAAAAAAAATATGCAAATTGTAGCCACTGGTACATAGAGTCTCTGGATAACAGTCACTGTTTGTGGCTGTGTGATTGTTATCCAATAGTCAGCCTTGGGCTCGATCATCCAAGTTCACCATGGATACAGCAGGTCAGAAGACGTAACTGCAGAAAGGAGACAAAGTGCACGTGCCGTGTGTGTGTGTGCGCGTGAGTGTGAGAAAGTGTCCGTGTGTGCGTGTGCGGGCGTGGGCGTGTGCGTGTGTGTGTGACCACTCTGCCTGCCCCTGACCTACGAGCCTCCCAAATGTACTCCGGTGTCTTTGCCCCTACTCTGGATTACCGATCCCTGCCTGTCATTTGCCTGCCCCTGTGGTTACAATAAACATTGTTACTTCAACACAGTCTGCACTTGGGTCGTACCTGAAACCTGATACAAGACTGTGTGTGAGGGAGAAAGTATCCTCTTCTGTCACCTACTGGTCATAAAGTGTAAATGTAGGGATTAATTTTCCAACCAATAATGATGTCACATCTTAGGCTCACAGGCCAGGTGGTTTTATGAGAAAGAAAAAAGATAACTAAGTAAAAAAAATACATTTGTGTATAATT
This sequence comes from Oncorhynchus masou masou, assembly GCF_036934945.1. Classification (NCBI taxonomy): domain Eukaryota; kingdom Metazoa; phylum Chordata; class Actinopteri; order Salmoniformes; family Salmonidae; genus Oncorhynchus; species Oncorhynchus masou. The sequence goes on along the minus strand of NC_088217.1, from coordinate 22,910,038 downwards.
TTCATTGTTCCAAGCAAAACAAATCACATTTTATTGGTCACATACACATATTTAGTAGATGTTATTGCGGGTGCAGCAAAATGCTTGTGTTCCTAGCTCCAACAGTACAGTATTATCTAAGAATTCACAAAAATACACACAAATCTCAAAGTAAAAGAATGTTGGGCATAAAAGACTGTAAAAAACACTAAGAAATCAGCTCCAAGTGATTTTAATTTAAGAAATGTGTTCCCAAGTGTGGCCATGCATACACATTTAAGCTAGGTTTGACATTATTATGTTTTAGTCACACATTATTTCTGTTTGGGCTTCTTGCAGTCAATTTGTAGTCTACAAATTATTTGTAATTATGTTCCCCCTAACTTCCGCTCAAGAAAAAAATCGCCCCGCAACTGAATGTAGTTGATGATCCCTGCTTTAGGCAGTACTCAGCTGTCTGTGTCTTGCATTGTCTTATGTGTCATAGATAATTGTTTGTTATAAAAGTAAGTAGCCGCATAATGTATCGTCATAATGCCTTTTTAGAGTAACATATTTCCTGTCAAATCCATAATAACCAAGATTTTATTAGCTGATTTGATGTAATATTAGAATGAGACATCAGCTCTGCTAAACCACAGCTGCACACAATGGCTGTATTGAAGTCACCTCTGAGCTGTATTGAAGCCACCTCGGAGCTGTATTGAAGCCACCTCGGAGCTGTATTGAAGCCACCTCGGAGCTGTATTGAAGCCTCCTCGGAGCTGTATTGAAGCCACCTCGGAGCTGTATTGAAGCCACCTCGGAGCTGTATTGAAGCCTCCTCGGAGCTGTATTGAAGCCACCTCGGAGCTGTATTGAAGCCACCTCGGAGCTGTATTGAAGCCACCTCGGAGCTGTATTGAAGCCATCTCAGAGCTGTATTGAAGCCACCTCTGAGCTGTATTGAAGCCATCTCGGAGCTGTATTGAAGCCAACTCTGAGCTGTATTGAAGCCACCCCTGAGCTGTATTGAAGCCATCTCGAAGCTATCTTGAAACACCTCCATTGTAAATGCATTTATTCATTTCTGTATTTGTACAGACACCTTAATGTATACTTTTAAATTATATTATGTGAGCTAAACATTTAAAAAAAAAATATATATACCATTTCCTTATAACCATTTTTTTGAGACTCCTAATGTTACCTCAGCCGAGGTGAGTAAAACATTTAAGCGTGTTAACCCTCGCAAGGCTGCAGGCCCAGACGGCATCCCCAGCCGCGCCCTCAGAGCATGCGCAGACCAGCTGGCTGGTGTGTTTACGGACATATTCAATCAATCCCTATACCAGTCTGCTGTTCCCACATGCTTCAAGAGGGCCACCATTGTTCCTGTTCCCAAGAAAGCTAAGGTAACTGAGCTAAACGACTACCGCCCCGTAGCACTCACTTCCTTCATCATGAAGTGCTTTGAGAGACTAGTCAAGGACCATATAACCTCCACCCTACCTGACACCCTAGACCCACTCCAATTTGCTTACCGCCCAAATAGGTCCACAGACGATGCAATCTCAACCACACTGCACACTGCCCTAACCCATCTGGACAAGAGGAATACCTATGTGAGAATGCTGTTCATCGACTACAGCTCAACATTCAACACCATAGTACCCTCCAAGCTCGTCATCAAGCTCGAGACCCTGGGTCTCGACACCGCCCTGTGCAACTGGGTACTGGACTTCCTGACGGGCCGCCCCCAGGTGGTGAGGGTAGGTAACAACATCTCCTCCCCGCTGATCCTCAACACTGGGGCCCCACAAGGGTGCGTTCTGAGCCCTCTCCTGTACTCCCTGTTCACCCACGACTGCGTGGCCACGCACGCCTCCAACTCAATCATCAAGTTTGAGGACGACACAACAGTGGTAGGCTTGATTACCAACAACGACGAGACGGCCTACAGGGAGGAGGTGAGGGCCCTCGGAGTGTGGTGTCAGGAAAATAACCTCACACTCAACGTCAACAAAACTAAGGAGATGATTGTGGACTTCAGGAAACAGCAGAGGGAACACCCCCTATCCACATCGATGGAACAGTAGTGGAGAGAGTAGCAAGTTTTAAGTTCCTTGGCATACACATCACAGACAAACTGAATTGGTCCACTCACACAGACAGCATCGTGAAGAAGGCGCAGCAGCGCCTCTTCAACCTCAGGAGGCTGAAGAAATCCGGCTTGTCACCAAAAGCACTCACAAACTTCTACAGATGCACAATCGAGAGCATCCTGGCGGGCTGTATCACCGCCTGGTACGGCAACTGCTCCGCCCTCAACCGTAAGGCTCTCCAGAGGGTAGTGAGGTCTGCACAACGCATCACCGGGGGCAAACTACCTGCCCTCCAGGACACCTACACCACCCGATGTTACAGGAAGGCCATAAAGATCATCAAGGACATCAACCACCCGAGCCACTGCCTGTTCACCCCGCTATCATCCAGAAGGCGAGGTCAGTACAGGTGCATCAAAGCTGGGACCAAGAGACTGAAAAACAGCTTCTATCTCAAGGCCATCAGACTGTTAAACAGCCACCACTAACATTGAGTGGCTGCTGCCAACACACTGACACTGACTCAACTCCAGCCACTTTAATAATGGGAATTGATGGGAAATGATGTAAATATATCACTAGCCACTTTAAACAATGCTACCTTATATAATGTTACTTACCCTACATTATTCATCTCATATGCATACGTATATACTGTACTCTATATCATCGACTGCATCCTTATGTAATACATGTATCACTAGCCACTTTAACTACGCCACTTTGTTTACATACTCATCTCATATGTATATACTGTACTCGATACCATCTACTGTATCTTGCCTATGCTGCTCTGTACCATCACTCATTCATATATCCTTATGTACATATTCTTTATCCCCTTACACTGTGTATAAGACAGTAGTTTAGGAATTGTTAGTTAGATTATTTGATGGTTATTACTGCATTGTCGGAACTGGAAGCACAAGCATTTCGCTACACTCGCATTAACATCTGCTAACCATGTGTATGTGACAAATAAAATTTGATTTGATTTGATTTACTGTCCCCACTACAACAAAATACTGAAATACATGTTATTTTGTCCTTGAAAAATGTTATGTAAATACTGTAGAATTCCATTCATTCCTATGGAGGACTGCTCCTTCTGGGTTGTGCCGATATGGTCCACCGGTGGATTCAAAGCCTCTCAATGACCAATACCAGAGAGGAAGAGGAAGAGAGAGACCCTAATGGGCGAAAAATCGGTCTCCCTCCAGCACCTGGTGTTTTTTAGTTTCGCACACCAAGCAAGGACTATTGTATGGAGGTTAATGAAATTGTCGATTTTGGGCAACAAAAAAATGTATGGTTTCGTAATGCTTAAGTTGTTACAGTGCCTTGCGAAAGTATTTGGCCCCCTTGAACTTTGCGACCTTTTGCCACATTTCAGGCTTCAAACATAAAGATATAAAACTGTATTTTTTTGTGAAGAATCAACAACAAGTGGGACACAATCATGAAGTGGAACGACATTTATTGGATATTTCAAACTTTTTTAACAAATCAAAAACTGAAAAATTGGGCGTGCAAAATTATTCAGCCCCTTAAGTTAATACTTTGTAGCGCCACCTTTTGCTGCGATTACAGCTGTAAGTCGCTTGGGGTATGTCTCTATCAGTTTTGCACATTGAGAGACTGAAATTTTTTCCCATTCCTCCTTGCAAAACAGCTCGAGCTCAGTGAGGTTGGATGGAGAGCATTTGTGAACAGCAGTTTTCAGTTCTTTCCACAGATTCTCAATTGGATTCAGGTCTGGACTTTGACTTGGCCATTCTAACACATGGATATGTTTATTTTTGAACCATTCCATTGTAGATTTTGCTTTATGTTGGAAGACAAATCTCCGTCCCAGTCTGAGGTCTTTTGCAGACTCCATCAGGTTTTCTTCCAGAATGGTCCTGTATTTGGCTCCATCCATCTTCCCATCAATTTTAACCATCTTCCATGTCCCTGCTGAAGAAAAGCAGGCCCAAACCATGATGCTGCCACCACCATGTTTGACAGTGGGGATAGTGTGTTCAGGGTGATGGGCTGTGTTGCTTTTACGCCAAACATAACGTTTTGCATTGTTGCCAAAAAGTTCAATTTTGGTTTCATCTGACCAGAGCACCTTCTTCCACATGTTTGGTGTGTCTCCCAGGCGGCTTGTGGCAAACTTTAAACAACACTTTTTATGGATATCTTTAAGAAATGGCTTTCTTCTTGCCACTCTTCCATAAAGGCCAGATTTGTGCAATATACGACTGATTGTTGTCCTATGGACAGAGTCTCCCACCTCAGCTGTAGATCTCTGCAGTTCATCCAGAGTGATCATGGGCCTCTTGGCTGCATCTCTGATCAGTCTTCTCCTTGTATGAGCTTAAAGTTTAGAGGGATGGCCAGGTCTTGGTAGATTTGCAGTGGTCTGATACTCCTTCCATTTCAGTATTATCGCTTGCACAGTGCTCCTTGGGATGTTTAAAGCTTGGGAAATCTTTTTGTATCCAAATCCAGCTTTAAACTTCTTCACAACAGTATCTCGGACCTGCCTGGTGTGTTCCTTGTTCTTCATGATGCTCTCTGCGCTTTTAACGGACCTCTGAGACTATCACAGTGCAGGTGCATTTATACGGAGACTTGATTACACACAGGTGGATTGTATTTATCATCATTAGTCATTTAGGTCAACAGTGGATCATTCAGAGATCCTCACTGAACTTCTGGAGAGAGTTTGCTGCACTGAAAGTAAAGGGGCTGAATAATTTTGCACGCCCAATTTTTCAGTTTTTGATTTGTCAAAAAAGTTTGAAATATCCAATAAATGTCGTTCCACTTCATGATTGTGTCCCACTTGTTGTTGATTCTTCACAAAAAAAATACAGTTTTATATCTTTATGTTTGAAGCCTGAAATGTGGCAAAAGGTCGCAAAGTTCAAGGGGGTCGAATACTTTCGCAAGGCACTGTACCAGTGTACTGATATAAGTAGGACACGTGACATCCCTGTCACGCCCTGGTCTATATTTATTATGTTTATCTTCATTTATTGAGTCAGGCCAGGGTGTGACATGGGTTTATTTGTGGTGTGTTTCGTCTTGGGGTTGTGTGGGGTGTATAGCATAGTCTATGGCTGCCTGAGGCGGTTCTCAATCAGAGTCAGGTGATTATCGTTGTCTCTGATTGGGAACCATATTTAGGTAGCCATATTCTTTGTGTGTTTCGTGGGTGATTGTCCTTAGTGTCCTTGTTCCTGTCGCTGTGTTAGTTTACATAAGTATAGGCTGTTTCGATTTTCGTTACGTTCATTACGTTCTTGTTTTTGTAGTATTTTGTATTGATTCGTGTTTACGTTTTTTGATTAAACATGGATCGCAATCTACACTCTGCATTTTGGTCCGAATCTCCTTCGCCTACAGAAAACCGTTACAATCCCTGCAATTTTAAGAAAAAACACATTATATCAGAGATGGCTATGCATATTAATGGCATGAGGCTGTTTGCTAGCATTGATTCTCTCTTCAATGAATACAGGTGGTTGACGTCAACAACCCTCATCAAGTATTCAAAAAATAATTTCAATAATGTGAAGTGTCCACCAATCCAAAGAAAGGACAGGCTGACAACACTACTGCACAGCCAGCTGAGAGAAGGGGAGGGAGGAGATTGAGGGAGAGAGAGAGAGAGTGAGGGAGAGAGAGGGAGAGAGAGAGAGAGAGAGAGAGAGGGAGGGAGGGAGGGAGGGAGAGATTCTCTGTGGACTCAACTCATCTCAGTTGTGCCTGTCTGTATTAGATAGGAGGAGAGGAAGAGAGAGGGAGAGAGAGAGGTAGAGATCCCCTGTGGACTCATCTCATCACAGCTGTGCCTGTCTGTATTAGAGAGAGAGAGAGAGAGAGAGAGAGAGAGAGAGAGAGAGAGAGAGAGAGAGAGAGAGAGAGAGAGAGAGGCAAGAAGGGCATTCTATGCCATCAAAAGGAACATAAAATTCAACACACCAAATAGGATCAGGCTAAAAATACTTGAATCAGTCATAGAGCCCATTGCCCTTTACGGTTGTGAGGTCTGGGGTCCGCTCACCAACCAAGACTTCACAAAATGGGACAAACACCAAATTGAGACTCTGGATTCTGCAAAACTATCCTCCGTGTACAACGTAGAACACCAAATAATGCATGCAGAGCAGAATTAGGCCGATACCCACTAATGATCAAAATCCAAGTAAGAGCCGTTAAATTCTACAACCACCTAAAAGGAAGCCATTCCCAAACCTTCCTTGACAAAACCATCACCTAATCAAATCACATCAAATCAAATGTACTAATATAGCCCTTCGTACATCAACTGATATCTCAAAGTGCGTTAACCCAGACAGGAAGATCACATCAGTGACTCAACCCACTCAAATGACGCACCCCTCCTAGAGACGGAATGAAAGAGCACCAGTAAGACAGTGACTCAGCCCCTGTAATAGGGTTAGAGGCAGAGAATCCCAGTGGAAAGAGCGGAACCGGCCAGGCAGAGACAGCAAGGGCGGTTCGTTGCTCCAGAGCCTTTCCGTTCACCTTCACACTCCTAGGCCAGACTACACTCAATCATATGACCCACTGAAGAGATGAGTCTTCAGTAAAGACTTAAAGGTTGAGACCGAGTTTGCGTCTCTCACATGGGTAGGCAGAACATTCCATAAAAATTGAGCTCTATAGGAGAAAGCCCTGCCTTCAGCTGTTTGCTTAGAAATTCTAGGGACAGAGATGAACCTGGAGAAGAGTCCCCTAAGCAAGCTGGTCCTGGAGCTCTTTTCACAAACACAAACAAACCCAACAGAGCCCCAGGACAGCAGCACAATTAGACCCAACCAAATCACAAGAAAACAAAAAGATAATTAATTACTTGACACATTGGAAAGAATTAACAAAAAAACAGAGCAAACTAGAATGCTATTTGGCCCTAAACAGAGAGTACACAGTGGCAGAATACCTGACCACTGTGACTGACCCAAACGTAAGGAAAGCTTTGACTATGTACAGACTCAGTGAGCATAGCCTTGCTATTGAGAAAGGCCACCGTAGGCAGACATGGCTCTCAAGAGAAGACAGGCTATGCGCTCACTACCCACAAAATTAGGTGGAAACTGAGCTGCACTTCCTAACCTCCTGCCCAATGTATGACCATATTAGAGATACATATTTCCCTCAGATTACACAGATCCACAAAGAATTTAAAAACAAATCCAATTTTGATAAACTATCTACTGGGTGAAATTCCACAGTGTGCCATCACAGTAGCAAGATGTGTGACCTGTTGCCACAAGTGTGTTGTTACAACACTGTATATATACATAATATGACATTTGAAATGTCTTCATTGTTTTGAAACTTCTGTATGTGTAATGTATACTGTTATTTTTTCTTGTTTATTTCACTTTTGTACATTATCTACCTCACTTACTTTGGCAATGTTAACACATGTTTCCCATGCCAATAAATGCCATTGAAATGAATTGAATTGCGAGAGAGAGGTAGAGATTCCCTGTGGACTCATCTCATCACAGCTGTGCCTGTCTGTATTCGATTTTCATAATTCATGGAATAGTTTTATTTACATAATGACTTTAAGATGCTGTAAATGTGCTCACTACAGAATACATACAATACATACATAAATATATTCAGCTCCTACTGTATAGTGTTCTCTATTCTCCATTTGAGCACCTACTCATAACAGATGGTGACTGGGTCATGTCATGCAAACTTCATTTTAATCCTGACTATAATACCAACTTTTTGCCACATTGCATTCAATGGCCTAAGCAACCTATTTACGAATGTTACTTGGAACTGATGAGAACAGCTAAGGCGAGTAAATGGGCTAATGGGTTCTTAAAAATACCTGCTAACTTTCTCTTTCTACGTTTGCTAAGCAACAGTCAGTGTGAATAATTTATGTGTGAGAACACAAGGCAAGTCAGGCCAAAAGTGTGCAACTGCATGACTGATGACTCCTTGCTGTCCCCAGTTCACCTGGCCGTGCTGCTGCTCCAGTTTCAACTGTTCTACCTGCGGCTAGGGAACACTGACCTGTTCACCGGATGTGCTACCTGTCCCAGACCTGCTGTTTTCAACTCTCTAGAGACAGCAGGAGCGGTAGAGATACTCTGAATGTACCGGCTATTAAAAGCCAACTGACATTTACTCCTGAGGTGCTGACCTGTTGCAGCCTCGACAACCACTGTGATTATTATTATTTGACCCTGAACATTTGAACATCTTGGCCATGCTCTGTTTTAATCTTCACCCGGCACAGCCAGAAGAGGACTGGCCACCCCTTGCTGTTTGAGGTTTTAGGCAGGGTTTCTGTACAGCACTTTGAGATATCAGCTGATCTAAGAAGGGCTTTATAAATACATTTCATTTCATTTGATTTGCAGAACGCAATTCGGGGTGTTCCTGTATGTGGACATTCCTACATCTGCACAAACGGCCCCCCTCGAGCATCCCATTGGTTCCTGCTTGAATGCCCCCCTCGAGCATGACATCTCCATGCTTGTGACACTTTGATTGTGGGTCAAAAGGGAAATAAAAGTATTATCTGAGTTTTTGTCGTACCTACCTCCCGTAGGGGTGACACTGTGTGCTAGCTTGCTAGTTCGTGCAAGGTGCCCCTCCCGCCTGCAGTGTACCGGACTAGCTGGCTTCCCATCATTAACAGAACTGCGGGAAAACGATGCCCTACAGGCAGCCCCCCTGTTTTTCAGCATAAGGAATGCCCACAGGGAAGATAGGGGAAATGCCATGGCAAATTAGGAGACAGCAGCTGGCGATTAATTATTGGGTCAACCGGGGCGGCAGGGTAACCTAGTGGTTAGAGCGTTGGACTAGTAACCGGAAGGTTGCGAGTTCAAACCCCCGAGCTGACAAGGTACAACTCTGTCGTTCTGCCCCTGAACAGGCAACCCACTGTTCCATTGAAAATAAGAATGTGTTCTTAACTGACTTGCCTGGTTAAATAAAGGTAAAAAAACAAAAAAACAACAGGGACATGGGGTGTCTCATCCTGCAAAAGGGATTTTACAGGCATGCTGGGAACATGAGCGAAGACAACACAACCTTTGGGTGGGTTGGTAATACCCAGGTGAAGGAGATGGGACTGTATGGAAGGGAGTTTAGTCCAACGGTAGCTATCCCGGTGAATCCACCATGGCTCCTCCCACCTCCACTAGTAGATCTAGAAGTGTTGGAGAGACTACAGAAAGATGGGGAGGGTGTTGGTCCATCTGATTGGTTTAAGAGACGTCTGGATACTGGGTATCAGGATGTTGTGGCCATTTCCACAGATGGTTCAAAAGACCCAAGGACAGGACATACTGGGTCAGCATTTGTAGTGAGGAATGTGGGGTGAGAGTCAGGAAACATATTACAGATCATCTGGCTGTATATACGGCGGAGATAATAACCATACTGTTGGCCTTGCAGTGGGTGGAGGAAGTCAAGCCAGATAGAGTAGTTATTTGCTCTGATTCATGTGCAGTGTTAAGGAGTCTCCAGTCCTTTATATCACGTAGCAGACAAGACCTGCTTTATGAGGTGCTACAAACCCATGGCAGGAGTAAACAAATGTGTATACAGATAGTATTTACATGGGTCCCAGCTCATGTGGGAGTGTAGGGGAATGAGGCAGTTGATGTACTGGCTAAACAAGCACTAAGTAGTGAGGATGTTGATGTGGTAGTTTCAATGAGCAAGGCAGAGGCAAAAAGCATGATTGAACAGTGATGGTGGAGAAATAGCAGGAGCAGTGGAATAGAGAGAAGAATGAGAATAACGCACCGAATTGCCTCCCGCAATTGCACCCTTCTCAGTCAGGCAAAATAGAAACAAGCAAATAGGGTGTTGTTACATAGACTGTCCGCCAGAGGTCACGTTTCTCCAAGTGTTTCTCACTTGCCGCTCCGGCCCCACACACGCGGATGAGAAGGCGATGAGCAGCGGATCAGCAAAACAAAAAAAAGGCAAAATAACCGGTTTATAGTGACGAGGGGCTGGCTGGATTATTCAACGATTAGGCACGCGGGTACGGATTTTCGCCTTTAATCACGTTAATGCGTGATATATCAACAATATCAAACACCGGAAATTGTTGGATACAGTTTGGAATCAACAATATTTTGAATCAATATTTGAGCAGCCTGAAAGCAGAATAATTCTGATATTATGGCACCAGCTCGTTGGCGGACATAAAGCTAAAGCAGGTAAGGGGGTTTTCACCAGGAAATAATAATCAATGTCCAAACCTATGTTACATGTCAGATGGAATATTGTGTTTTGTTGCATTTCAAATGAAGTTGGTGAGCAGTGAAGTTGGTAGCTCGCTCGTGTCTACTTGCAGTAAAATACCGATTGCGCTGTTGCTGGTCGCCTGAACAGAATGACGCTGTTCCGTGGCAGACCGAGGCACAGGCGGATAGCCCACGACTATTTTATACTTTTCTAATGATCTGATAATACGAAATAAGAAATAGGCCCAGAGTGTGGGCAACAACTCACTATTCAGGATAGGCTATCGCTTTATTTATGTTGTGTTACAATGTATCCTAATCAAACCTCGGTCATGCCATGGTTACATTTCTGACGGTGTGACCGTTTAGATAGGTGTTACAGTGTAACCAACCATGTCGTGGTTGCACCAGTAAAGTATTTGCTGTGGCATTGTGTTGAAGTCGAAAGCTGTCAGGTTGGTAGGTTGAATTCAGTCGGCCATGTCATGAAATAGCCAACAAACCGCGCCATCAAACAGCCAGATTGCTGGGCTAATGGAGGAAATGTATAGTAGTAGGGCTTCGACTTTTAAGCAGGTGACATTCTTCCCTAGAAACCCGTCGTTGAATTGCATTTAATTCTATGTCTGGCAGAAATCAGCGTTTGAATCATGACCTGTACGTGCCAATGTTGAATAAAATGATTTGTTAACGTACTTTACCGGTTGTCAGTGGCCTTTTGGCGGTAGAAATGTGAGACAATAATGTTAAATCCACAGGAATGTAATAATTACATACATTTTTCAAAGCTCTGGTAGTGCTTCAGATGTATAACCTGAAGCATGATCACAAGAACTTGCTGAGCTCTTGCATATATTTACATGGTTCTGTGCATGCTTCAGGTGATACAAATCGAACGCACTACCAGCCCTTTGAAACGTTTATGTAATAAGACTGGATATATTGTCTCACATTCCTACCGCCAACAGGACCAACCTCATGGACAACTGGTAAAGTACATTAAAATATACTTTTATTCAACATTCTGGCATGTAGAGCTCGTGAGTAAACTTGTCTGATTCAAATGCTAATTTCTGCCTGATGTAGAGCACAATGCAATTCAATGTCGAGTTTCCAGGCAAGTGACATTTGACATTCTTGAGAAAAGGGCATGGCACATGTGACAACATTGTGCACATGGTGGGCTTATAGCAAGCAATTAACCAAGTATAAACAATTCAATCTGCCAAGATGTCATCAAGTTGTAAATTAGAGAGACAAAGAGGGAAAGAGATTGACAACCTTCCCTTCGCTATCTCACACATCCTCACACACCTTTATAATATTCTTCTGTCTTCATTATACTCATGAACACATGTCCCTGACAGTCTGGCTGCCTATACTCAAAGCTATATGATCATGCGCTGCAGCTACTTTTGCAATAAACTTTATGTCTGCTGGTGTTTTCCTTCTATCCATACTGTAATCCATTTGTCTTTTGGAATATGGGAACCAGATCCCAGAACACACTCACACTCACACACTCTCTCCCTGTCTTTCAATTTAAGGTGCTTTTTTGGCATTGGAAACATATGTTAACAAGTAAAATAGATAATATACAAATGTGAAATAAACAACAAATGTACAGTAAATGTTACATTCACAAAAGCTCCAAAAGAATAAAGACATTTTAAATGTCATTGTCTGTATACAGTATTGTAATGATGTCCAAATAGCACACAAGGGAAAATAAATTAACATAAATATAGGTTGAATTTGCAATGGTGTTTGTTATTCACTGTTTGCCTGTTTCTTGTGGTGACAGGTCACAGAGTTGAGAGTTTATCAACATTTGATTTGTTTTCGAAGTCTGTGTAATCTGAGGGAAATATGTGTTTTACTATATTAGACATTTGACAGGAGGTTAGGAAGTGCAGCTCAGTTTCCACCACATTCTGTGGGCAGTGTGCACATAGCCTGCCTTCTCAAGAGAGCCAGGTCTGCCTACAGTGGCCTTTCTCAATAGCAAGGCTATGCTCACTGAGTCTCTACATAGTCAAACCTTTCCTTTCAGTCACAGTGGTCTGTTTTTTGGATAATTCTTTCCAATGTGTCAAGTAATTATCTTTTTGTTTTCTCACGATTTGGTTGGGTCTAATTGTGTTGCTGTCCTGGGGCTCTGTAGGGTGTGTTTGTGAACAGAGCCTCAGGACCGGCTTGCTTAGGGGACTCTTCTCCAGGTTCATCTCTCTTTAGGTGATGGCTTTGTTATAGAAGGTTGGGTATTTCTTCCTTTTAGGTTGTTGTAGAATTTAGTGGCTCTTTTCTGGATTTTGATCATTTGCGGGTATCGGCTTAATTCTCCTCTGCATGCATTATTTGGTGTTTTACGTTGTACACAGAGGATATTTTTGCAGAATTCTGCATGCCGAGTCTCAATTTGGTGTTTGTTCCATTTTGTGAATTCTTGGTTGGTGAGCGGACCCCAGACCTCACAACCATAAAGGGCAATGGGTTCTATAACTGATTCAAGTATTTTTAGCCAGATCCTAATTGGTATGTCAAATGTTGTGTTCCTTTCGATGGCATAGAAGGCCTTTCTTGCCTTGTCTCTCAGATCGTGCACAGCTTTTTGCCGCTGATGTTTAGGCCGAGATATGTATACTTGTTTTGTGTGCTCCAGGGCAACGGTGTCTAGAAAGAATTTGTATTTCTGGTCCTGGACAGTGACTTGTTTTGGAACATTATTTTTGTCTTACTGAGATTTACTGTCAGGGCCCAGGTCTGACAGAATCTGTGGATAAGATCATCAGCAAACAGTAGACATTTGACTTCAGATTCTAGGAGGGTGAGGCCAGGTGCTGCAGACTGTTCTAGTGCCCTCGCCAATTCGTTGATATACAGTGCCTTGCGAAAGTATTCGGCCCCCTTGAACTTTGCGACCTTTTGCCACATTTCAGGCTTCAAACATAAAGATATAAAACTGTATTTTTTTGTGAAGAATCAACAACAAGTGGGACACAATCATGAAGTGGAACGACATTTATTGGATATTTCAAACTTTTTTAACAAATCAAAAACTGAAAAATTGGGCGTGCAAAATTATTCAGCCCCTTTACTTTCAGTGCAGCAAACTCTCTCCAGAAGTAAAGTGAGAATCTCTGAATAATCCAATGTTGACCTAAATGACTAATGATGATAAATACAATCCACCTGTGTGTAATCAAGTCTCCGTATAAATGCACCTGCACTGTGATAGTCTCAGAGGTCCGTTAAAAGCGCAGAGAGCATCATGAAGAACAAGGAACACACCAGGCAGGTCCGAGATACTGTTGTGAAGAAGTTTAAAGCCGGATTTGGATACAAAAAGATTTTCCAAGCTTTAAACATCCCAAGGAGCACTGTGCAAGCGATAATATTGAAATGGAAGGAGTATCAGACCACTGCAAATCTACCCAGACCTGGCCATCCCTCTAAACTTTCAGCTCATACAAGGAGAAGACTGATCAGAGATGCAGCCAAGAGGCCCATGATCACTCTGGATGAACTGCAGAGATCTACAGCTGAGGTGGGAGACTCTGTCCATAGGACAACAATCAGTCGTATATTGCACAAATCTGGCCTTTATGGAAGAGTGGCAAGAAGAAAGCCATTTCTTAAAGATATCCATAAAAAGTGTTGTTTAAAGTTTGCCACAAGCCACCTGGGAGACACACCAAACATGTGGAAGAAGGTGCTCTGGTCAGATGAAACCAAAATTGAACTTTTTGGCAACAATGCAAAACGTTATGTTTGGCGTAAAAGCAACACACCATCCCCACTGTCAAACATGGTGGTGGCAGCATCATGGTTTGGGCCTGCTTTTCTTCAGCAGGGATATGGAAGATGGTTAAAATTGATGGGAAGATGGATGGAGCCAAATACAGGACCATTCTGGAAGAAAACCTGACGGAGTCTGCAAAAGACCTGAGACTGGGACAGAGATTTGTCTTCCAACAATACAATGATCCAAAACATAAAGCAAAATCTACAATGGAATGGTTCAAAAATAAACATATCCAGGTGTTAGAATGTCCAAGTCAAACCAGGTGTTAGAATGGCCAAGTCAAAGTCCAGACCTGAATCCAATCGAGAATCTGTGGAAAGAACTGAAAACTGCTGTTCACAAATGCTCTCCATCCAACCTCACTGAGCTCGAGCTGTTTTGCAAGGAGGAATTGGAAAAAATTTCAGTCTCTCGATGTGCAAAACTGATAGAGACATACCCCAAGCGACTTACAGCTGTAATCGCAGCAAAAGGTGGCGCTACAAAGTATTAACTTAAGGGGGCTGAATAATTTTGCACTCCCAATTTTTCAGTTTTTGATTTGTTAAAAAAGTTTGAAATATCCAATAAATGTAGTTCCACTTCATGATTGTGTCCCACTTGTTGTTGATTCTTCACAAAAAAATTACAGTTTTATATCTTTATGTTTGAAGCCTGAAATGTGGCAAAAGGTTGCAAAGTTCAAGGGGGTCGAATACTTTCGCAAGGCACTGTATATGTTGAAGAGGGTGGGGCTCAAGCTGCCTCCCTGTGTCACTTCACAGACCTGTGGAAATAAATGATGAAATGACTGAACAAATGAACAATGAAACAGCACAGCTAGTAATTGAAAGAAATAGGTTTTGATTATGTTTTACTGGTAATGGGGACATATATAAATGCCAACAAAGTAACGTGTGTGTGTGTGTCCTTTATTTAACTAGGCAAGTCAGTTAAGGACAAATTCCTATTTACAGTGACGGCCAAACCCGGACAAAGCTGGGCCAATTGTGCGCCGCCCTATAGGACTCCCAATCATGGCCGGATGTGATACAGCCTGGATTTGAACCAGGGACTGTACTGACGCATCTTGTGTTGAGATGCAGTTCACTAGACCGCTGCATCCATGTGTGTGTGTTAACTATTGAACTGTACTAGAATGCTTAAAAGGCAACAAAAAAATGCAATATCGGTTATCGGTCAAACATTTTTTGGGGGTGGGGGGGGCAAGGAAAATATCGGAAATTGGCCAAAAATGTCATCGGTGCATTACTACCTACGTGTCAAGTACACCATAATGCAAGTTCTTCCTAGTTTGTTACAATGTGTAGCACAGGTTACTTCATTGCTAGATCCTCTATTATAAAGCTTATGTGGTATACCATGTGATTGACAGACATCACTGTCACCGATATTAGATCACTGAGGGCGACCCTTCCAATTAACCAAACAATTAACCAAAGAGGTTAGGACTTAACATTAACAAAAGTTACTGTAATGTTGTTGACACATCCAGTAGGATTTAGGATCAGCTGCCAGACCAGTTAGTCTGGTTGTGGTCAGGTTGTTGTTTTATCAACTGTGGATATAGTTTTTAGTCAGCCACCAATTGTGCAAGTTCTCCCACTTAAAAAGATGAGAGGCCTGTAATTTTCATCATAGGTACACTTCAACTATGACAGACAAAATGAGAAGAAAAAAAATCCAGAAAATAACATTGTAGGATTTTTAATGAATTTATTTGCAAATTATGGTGTAAAATAAGTATTTGGTCAATAACAAAAGTTTATCTCAATACTTTGTTATGTACCCTTTGTTGGCATTGACAGAGGTCAAACGTTTTCTCTAAGTCTTCACAAGGTTTTCACACACTGTTGCTGGTATTTTGGCCCATTCCTCCATGCAGATCTCCTCTAGAGCAGTGATGTTTTGGGGCTTTTGCTGGGCAACACAGACTTTCAACTCCCTCCAAAGATTTTCTATGGAGTTGAGATCTAGGCCACTCCAGGACCTTGAAATGCTTCTTACAAAGCCACTCCTTCATTGCCCGGGCGGTGTGTTTGGGATCATTGTCATGCTGAAAGACCCAGTCACGTTTCATCTTCAATGCCCTTGCTGATGGAAGGAGGTTTTCACTCAAAATCTCATGATACATGGCCCCATTCATTCTTTCCTTTACACGGATCAGTTGTCCTGGCCCCTTTGCAGAAAAACACCCTCAAAGCATGATGTTTCCACCCCCATGCTTCACAGTAGGTATGGTGTTCTTTGGATGCAACTCAGCATTCTTTGTCCTCCAAACACGACGAGTTGAGTTTTTACCAAAATATTTTTTTTCATCTGACCATATGACATTCTCC
The DNA here is from genome assembly GCF_036934945.1 of Oncorhynchus masou masou. NCBI lineage: Eukaryota > Metazoa > Chordata > Actinopteri > Salmoniformes > Salmonidae > Oncorhynchus > Oncorhynchus masou. Next base: position 22,893,576 of record NC_088217.1, on the reverse strand, counting down.
CAATCTTCTCCTGGATCATCCAAATGCTCTCTAGCAAACTTCAGACGGGCCTGGACATGTACTGGCTTAAGCAGGGGGACACGTCTGGCACTGCAGGATTTGAGTCCCTGGCGGCGTAGTGTGTTACTGATGGTAGGCGTTGTTACTTTGGTCCCAGCTCTCTGCCGGTCATTCACTAGGTCCCCCCGTGTCGTTCTTGGATTTTTGCTCACCGATCTTGTGATCATTTGGACTCCATGGGGTGAGATCTTGCGTGGAGCCCCAGATCGAGGGAGATTATCAGTGGTCTTGTATGTCTTCCATTTCCTAATAATTGCTCCCACAGTTGATTTCTTCAAACCAAGCTGCTTACCTATTGCAGATTCAGTCTTCCCAGCCTGGTGCAGGTCTACAATTTTGTTTCTGGTGTCCTTTGACAGCTCTTTGGTCTTGGCCATAGTGGAGTCTGGAGTGTGACTGTTTGAGGTTGTGGACAGGTGTCTTTTATACTGATAACAAGTTCAAACAGGTGCCATTAATACAGATAACGAGTGGAGGACAGAGGAGCCTCTTAAAGAAGAAGTTACAGGTCTGTGAGAGCCAGCAATCTTGCTTGTTTGTAGGTGACCAAATACTTATTTTCCACCATAATTTGCAAATAAATTCCTTAAAAATCATACAATGTGATTTTGTGGATATTTTTTTTCATTTTGTCTGTCATAGTTGAAGTGTACCTATGATGAAAATTACAGGCCTCTCCTCTTTTTAAGTGGGAGAACTTGCACAATTGGCGGCTGACTAAATACTTTTTTTGCCCCACTGTGTGTGTGTGTGTGTGTGTGTGTGTGTGTGTGTGTGTGTGTGTATGTGTGTATATGTATATATATAACACACACACATACACACACACACACACACACACACACACACACACACACACACACACACACACAAAAAAATATATATATATAAAACAAAAATATATATGGGCGATAGGAAATTACATTGAATGAAACTACAAATTAACCTCAATATTATAGCTGATCTACCCATTAAAAGTTTTTATAAAATACAGTCCGGTCTCTGGGACAATACATCTGGTTGCCTCTGTTATGACCTCTCCTGACCCGGTTACCATGGAGACCAGGCCTGCCACTCCCATCGAGACCCAGAGTGTGACCTCCTGCTCAGAATACCTTCCTCCAGGAAGTTCTCACAGGGTGTGTGTTTGCATACATGTGTGTTTGCACGTGTGGATGGTGGAATGCCCCAAAAATAGAGGAAAAGCAGACAGCTTTCTATCATCTGTTCAGTTGGAGCCGTATGGTGCTCCTGACTCTGACCTCCTTTATCCTGGCTGACAGCTTCACACAACTGATGGGGAAACGTGTATGTCAGGCCTACTGTAGCTCTGTGGCGCTTCTATAGCAGGCAGCTTTTATTTCCTAAGGAATGGAAAAGAGATTATGACATAAACCCTTTCCCAGCCAAACAGTCAAGCCAAGGACCAAGGAGAGAATATACTGACTCAACTCAGAGTAGAACCCTTATGGGACATTTGACAAGCAGATAATTAACAATACAGTGTGTTTCCTCCCACCTGTTTCAACAAAGTGTGTGTGTGAGTGAGAGAGAGAGAGAAGAGAGAAAGAGAAAATGACAAGTTAAGAGAAAAGTGAGAGGTATGTCAAAAAAATACAAAATAAAAAAACATTCTGATCACGTCAATCATCACCTTTGTCAATCAGCTTCCATTTCAACACCCTGTTCCATTCTAAGCTTCTGGGCTGTGGTGAGATGAGATGTCAGGAATACATTAGAGAGACAGAACATCACAACTTTAATGAACAAGACTGCCAAGACGTGAGACTGTGTGTTTCTCCTCTAATAAATTAGCCAGCCAAGACCCAGACATGTTTATAAACACAGGCTCAGCTCCAGACGCCAACAGATTATTATTATTTGACCTTCATTTAACTAGGCAAGTCAGTTAAGAACAAATTCTTATTTACAATGACGGCCTACCAGATGAAGAATCACGCACGCACACACACACACAAAAGAAAAGACGGATGTATTGGCTCTCTCTGTAACCAGGCAACACTATCCATACATTGAATAACAGTCAATCTCCTTTAGTGTCAGCCATTTGGTTTCTACGGAGAGGAAGCTCCATTGCAGGAGAGATGGTAGGGCCTGGCCAGTAGCCCGGGGGAGCAACCCAGAGTGGGGCTGAGGAGAGGGGAGGGAAGAAGTGGAGATGGCGGGGCCACATTGTTGGAGAGGGATGAAGTGAGGTGGTTAGGGGATGTGGGGACCAAGGCCAGATCCAACCCCCTGGAATCTGTCCCCCAGAGGCATATAATCCCATTCAATTAGAGGTGGGGTTCACAGACTGAAAGAACAAAGGATGGGGAGGGGGGCTGTGTGTGTGTGTCACGTGAGGTGGGTCAGACTCAGATTTGTTCACACAGCGCGGCAGTGCAGAGACAAAGGGGCCGCTGTCATCACCACACCCACACCCCTCCCCCACCAACCCAACACACACACACACACTAAACTGCTGAAGTATACAGCAACAGTTGCAGCACCCCTTACTGCTACAGCCAGCTGATGCCAGAGTAATGACACAACAGAGATGTCACACATTCACACATCTCTCTCTCATCACCCATCATCCCTCACATCTTCCCTCCACCTCTCCCACAGACTGAACGTCATGACATCCCACTCACTCTTTTCTGTTTGCATAGACACAAACGTTAACACAGATGGAAATACACACAGACACGAGACGACAGACATCCTAGTCTTATAAACGGTTTGTGTTTTATATGAACTCAGTAAAATCTTTGAAATTGTTGCATGTCGTGTTTACATTTTTGTTCAGTTTCAGAGTCTCTTTTTTTTAGCTTTCAATTCTCCCTGACTGTCTTTTATTTTGGTGATTGTACATTTTCAAAGATAATATTATTAAAAAAACTATATACAGTGGGGGAAAAAAGTATTTAGTCAGCCACCAATTGTGCAAGTTCTCCCACTTAAAAAGATGAGAGAGGCCTGTAATTTTCATCATAGGTACACTTCAACTATGACAGACAAAATGAGAAAAAAAATCCAGACAATGTGATTTTCTGGATTTTTCTTACATTTACATTTAAGTCATTTAGCAGACGCTCTTATCCAGAGCGACTTACAAATTGGTGAATTCACCTTCTGACATCCAGTGGAACAGCCACTTTACAATAGTGCATCTAAATCATTAAGGGGGGGTGGTGATTACTTATCCTATCTAGGTATTCCTTTGGGGTTTCAGGTGTCTCGGAAGGTGGTTTGTCTGTCAGGGAGTTTGTTCCACCATTGGGGGGCCAGAGCAGCGAACAGTTTTGACTGGGCTGAGCGGGAACTGTACTTCCTCAATGGTAGGGAGGCGAGCAGGCCAGAGGTGGATGAACGCAGTGCCCTTGCTTGGGTGTAGGGCCTGATCAGAGCCTGGAGGTACTGCGGTGCCGTTCCCCTCACAGCTCCATTTTGTCTGTCATAGTTGAAGTGTACCTAATGAGGCCTCTCTCATCTTATTAAGTGGGAGAACTTGCACAATTGGTGGCTGACTAAATACTTTTTTGCCCCACTGTGTGTGTGTTTATTTATATACATGCATACACACACACACACACACACACACACACACACACACAGTTGAAGTCAGAAGTTTACATACACCTTAGCCAAATACATTTAAACTCAGTTTCACAATTCCTGACATTTAATCCTAGTAAAAATATCCTGTCTTAGGTCAGTTAGGATCACCACTTTATTTTAAGAATGTGAAATGTCAGAATAATATTAGAGTGAATTGCTCCCAAGGATTAACCAAACTTGTGAAGGTCTACAAAAGTTTTTCTGAGGTCTTGGCTGATTTTCTTTTGATGTCAATCAAAGAGGCACTGAGTTTGAAGGTAGGCCTTGAAATACAACCACAGGTACACCTCCTATTGACTCAAATGATGTCAATTAGCCTATCAGAAGCTTCTAAATCCATGACATAATTTTCTGGAATTAATTTTCCAAGCTGTTTAAAGGCACAGTCAACTTAGTGTATGTAAACTTCTGGCCCACTTCTGACCCACTGGAATTGTGATACAGTGAATTATAAGTGAAATAATCCATCTGTAAACAATTGTTGGAAAAATGACTTGTGCCATGCACAAAGTAGATGTCCTAACTGACTTGACACAACTATAGTTTGTTAACAAGACATTTGTGGAGTGGTTGAAAAACAAATTTTAATGACTTCAACCTAAGTGTATGTAAACTTTCAACTGCATACATGCATACATACATACATACATACATACATACATACATACATACATACATACAGTCAGTCAGTCAGTCAGTCAGTCAGTCAGTCAGTCAGTCAGTCAGTCAGTCAGTCAGTCAGTCAGTCAGTCAGTCAGTCAGTCAGTCAGTCAGTCAGTCAGTCAGTCAGTCAGTCAGTCAGTCAGTCAGTACCAGTCAAAGGTTTTAAATTATTTCTACTATTTTCTACATTGTACAATAATAGTGAAGACATCAAAACTATGAAATAACACATGGAATCATGTAGTAACCAAAAAAGTGTTAAACAAATCAAAATGTGTTATTTTCAATTCTTCAAAGTAGCCACCCTTTGCCTTGATGACATCTTTGCACACTCTTGGCATTCTCTCAACCCACTTCAGCTGGAATGCTTTTCCAACAGTCTTGAAGGAGTTCCCACATGCTGAGGACTTGTTGACTGCTTTTCCATCACTCTGCAGTTCACCTCATCCCAAACCATCTCAATTGGTGTCCTTTAGTAGTGGTTTCTTTGCAGCAAATTGACCATGAAGGCCTGATTCACGCAGTGATGTTGATGTGTCTGTTACTTCAACTCTGTGAAGCATTTATTTGGGCTGCATTTTCTGAGGCTGGTAATTCTAATGAACTTGTCCTCTGCAGCAGAGGTAACTCTGGGTCTTTCTTTCCTGTGTCGGTCATCATGAGAGCCAGTGTCATCATAGTGCTTGGTAGAAATGCTGTGTTGCATGTGTTGGTATGCACGTCAGAGATGTTGGCATTTTTAGCTAATTAATATCGGCTGATTCCAATATCGTGCATCCCTATATACAGTGAGGAGAACAAGTATTTGATACACTGCTGATTTTGCAGGTTTTCCTACTTACAAAGCATGTAGAGGTCTGTAATTTTTATCATAGGTACACTTCAACTGTGAGAGATGGAATCTAAAGAAAAATCTGAATATTATGATTGTTTTTTATAAAATAAGTTTAAAGCTAGCTAGCAATTTACCTTGGCTTCTACTGCATTCGCGTAACAGGCGGGCTCCTCGTGGAGTGCATGTGGTTAGAGCGTTGGACTAGTTAACTGTAAGGTTGCAAGATTGGAACCCTGAGCTGACAAGGTGAAAATCTGTCGTTCTGCCCCTGAACAAGGCAGTTAACCCACCGTTCCTAGGCCGTCATTGAAAATAAGAATGTGTTCTTAACCTCTTGAAGCTAGGGGGCACTATTTTTATGTTTGGAAAAAGAATGTTCCCAAAGTAAACAGCCTATTTCTCAGGACCAGATGCTAGAATATGCATGTAATTGACAGATTAGGATAGAAAACACTCTAAAGTTTCCAAAACGGTCAAAATATTGTCTGTGAGTATAACAGAACTGATATTGCAGGCGAAACCCTGAGGAAAATCCAATCAGGAAGTGCCTCTTATTTTGAAACCCTTCTGTTCCTATGCATGCCTATCCTCCATTTTAAAGGGATATCAACCAGATTTATTTTTCTATGGCTTCCCTAAGGTATCAGTCTTTAGACATAGTTTCAGGCTTTTATTTTGAAAAATGAGCGTGAAAGATCCCATTGCGTTAGTGGATAGGTGGGGGCTCTCAGAGTGAGTTTTTGTGCTACAGAGTAAAGTGGCCATTGTTCCACCCGGTGTTATTGAAAAACCTACACACTCAATTGATATATTATCGAATATATATTTTAAAAACAACCTGAGGAATGATTATAAAAAATGTTTGGCATGTTTCTGTGGACATTATAGAGACTATTTGGAATTTCCGTCTGCGTTGTCGTGACCGCTCTTTCCTGTGGATTTCTGAACATAACGCGACAAACAAACAGAGGTATTTTGGGTATAAAAATAATCTTTATGGAACAAAAATAACATTTGTTGTGTAACTGGGAGTCTCGTGAGTGAAAAAATCCGAAGATCATCAAAGGTAAACAGTTAATTTGATTGTTTTTCTGATTTTCGTGACCAAGCTTCCTGATGCTAAGTGTATATAATACTATGCTATCGATAAACTTACACAAACGCTTGGATTGCTTTCACTGTAAAGCATAATTAAAACATCTGAGATGACAGGTGGATTAACAAAAGGCTAAGCTGTGTTTTGCAATTTTTCCACTTGTGATTTCATGAATATTAATATTTTTTAGTAATATTATTTGACTGTGGCGCTATGCTATTCAACAGTTGCTGACGAAAATGATCCCGCTAACAGGATGGGTGCGTCAAGAAGTTAACTTCTTACAGATCATTGGGACTAGAGGTCGACCGATTATTATTTTTCAATGGCGATACCAATTATTGGAGGAACAAAAAAGCCGATACCGATTAATCGGACGATTTAAAAAAATATATATATTTTTTATTTGTAATAATGACAATTACAACAATACTGAATGAACACTTACTTTAACTTAATCCACCTGGCGTGTCAGATTTGAAAAAAGCTTTTCGGCGAAGGCATACCAAGCGGTTTTTATAAGGACATCTCTCTCAGCAGACAAAACATTACAAACAGCTAGCAGCAAAGTAGATTGGTCACGAAAAGCAATAACATGAATTGCTTACCTTTGGTGATATTGGGATGTTTGCACTCACGAGACTCCCAGTTACACAATAAATGTTCCTTTTGTTCCATAAAGATTATTTTTATATCCAAAATACCTCCATTTGGTTGGCGCGTTTTGTTCAGAAATCCACAGGCTTGAGCGGTCACGACGGGGCAGACGAAAATTCCAAATAGTATCCGTAAAGTTCGTAGAAACATGTCAATCGTTTTTTATAATCAATCCTCAGGTTGTTTTTACAATATATAATTGATAATATTTTAACCCGGGCCGTAGCTTCTTCAATAGGAGAGAGAAAGAAAATGTCTGCTCCACTCTGTTGGCGCAAGCAAAACGCTGCTGGCACCCAGCCATCCACTGACACGATGTGATCTTTCTCGCTCATTTTTTAGAATAAAAGCCTGAAACTATGTTTAAAGACTGTTCACACCATGTGGAAGCCATAGGAAAAGGAATCTGGTTGATATCCATTTAATTGTAGGGAAGGCATGCAATGGAGCAGAGAGCTTTCAGGAAAAACAGCACTTCCTGGTTGGATTTTCCTCGGGTTTCCGCCTGCAATATCAGTTCTGTTATACTCACAGACAATATTTTGACAGTTTTGGAAACTTTAGAGGGTTTTCTATCCTAAACCGACAATTATATCCATATTCTAGATTCTGGACCTGAGAAATAAGCAGTTTCATTTGGGTACGTTTTTCATCCAAACATCAAAATACTTCCCCCTACACTCAACAAGTTAAGGAACAACAAATGCAATCCCTTCTAGACATCTACCTGCACAAAACATTTCACTGTAATCGTGAAGGCGTAAACTTGGCAGTAGAAAACCTAAACAGTATCTTTGACCTCTCAGCTTCTCTATCAAATCAACAATTTCACTCAAACAACCTAAGAAAATTTAACAATGACATGGTTTGATGAAGAGTGCAAAAACCTAAGAAAGATATTGAGAAACCTATCCAACCAAAAACATAGAGACCCAGAACCTGAGCCTACGCCTTCACTATGGTGAATTAGTAAAACAATAGAGAAATACAGTACAGAGAAATAAGGAACTGCACGTGAGTGATCAGCTCAATGTGATTGAAGAATCCATAGAATCTAACCACTTCTGGGAAAATTGTAACATACTAATCAAACAACAACTATCCAAAACTGAGATGTATGGATAAACCACTTCTCCAAAGGCCACCAGCAAAAACAAGTGCATGATCAAATACAAATCTTAGAATCAACTATTAAAGACTACCAAAACTCATTGGACTCTCCAATTACATTGAATGGACTACAGAACAAAATACAAACCCTCCAACCCAGAAAGGCCTGTGGTGTTGATGGTATCCTATTTACTGCAAATCTACCATCCCAGTGTTTTACTTGTTAAATTGTATTTAGTTTGCCACCATGGCCTTTTTTGCCTTTACCTCCCTTATCTCACCTCATTTGCTCACATCGTATATAGACTTGTTTATACTGTATTATTGACTGTATGTTTGTTTTACTCCATGTGTAACTCTGTGTCGTTGTATGTGTCAAACTGCTTTGCTTTATCTTGGCCAGGTCGCAATTGTAAATGAGAACTTGTTCTCAACTTGCCTACCTGGTTAAATAAAGGTGAAATAAATAAATACAAATCCTAAATTTAAATTATACAAATATACAAACCACAAATTCCAATTGGGTATACTTTTAACTTTTCCTCATCATCCTCAGCTCTGGCATCTTCCCCAATATTTGGAACCAAGGACTGGTCACCCCAATCCACAAAAGTGGAGACAAATTTGACCCCAATGACTACCGTGGGATGTGCGTCAACAGCAACCTTGGGAAAATCCTCTGCATTAACAGCAGACTTGTACATTTCCTCAGTGAAAACAATGTACTGAGCAAATGTAAAATTGGCTTCTTACCAAATTATTGGACGACCCACCATGTATTCACCCTGCACACCCTAACTGACAAACAAACAAACAAACCAAAACAAAGGCAAAGTCTTCTCATGCTTTGTTGATTTCAAAAACGCCTTTGACTCAATTTGGCATGAGTATCTGCTAAACAAGTTGATGGAAAGTGGTGTTGGGGAAAAACATACAACATTACAAAATCCATGTACACAAACAATACGTTTGCTGTTAAAATGGGCAAAAAACACATTTGTTTCCACAGGGCGGTGGGGTGAGACAGGGATGCAAATGTCTCTTATTTACTGATGATCTGGTGCTTCTGGCCACAACCAAGGAGGGCCAACAGCAGCTCCTTGATCTTCTGCACAGATTCTGTCAGACCTGGTTCCTGATAGTAACTCTCAGTAAGACAAAAATAATGGTGTTATGAAAAAGGTCCAGTTGCCAGGACCACAAATACAAATTCCATCTAGACACCATTGCCCTAGAGCACACAAACTTATATGTACCTCGGCATCATCACTAAACATCACTACAGATAACTTCCACAAAGCCATGAAGGATCTGAGAGGCAATTCAAGAAAGGCTGTCTACGCCATTAGAATTCGACATGCCAATTGGGATCTGGCAAAAAATACTTGAATCAGTTACAGAGCCCAGAGGTCTGGGGTCCACTCTCCAACAAAGAATTCACAAAATGGGACAAACACCAATGCACGCAGAATTCTGCAAAAATATCATCCATGTACAACGTAGAACACCAAATAATGCACGCAGAGCAGAATTAGGCCGATACCCGATAATTATCAAAATCCAGAAAAGAGCCGTTAAATTCTACAACCACCTAAAAGGAAGCGATTCCCAAACCTTCCATAACAAAGCCGTCACCTACAGAGAGATGACAGTGGAGAAGAGTCCACTAAGCAAGCTGGTCCTGGGGCTCTATTCACAAACTGGTAGCCTAGTGGTTAGAGCGTTGTAACCGAAAGGTTGCTAGATCGAATCACCGAGCTGACAAGGTAAAAATCTGTCGTTATGCCCCTGTTCCTAGGCTGTCATTGTAATTTAAGAATTTGTTCTTAAGGGACACATCAACAGAATTGGACAGACAAAAAAATTGTGACTTGACAAATTGGAAAGAATTCACACAAAAACAGTAAACCAAAATGCTATTTGGCCCTAAACAGAGAGTACACAGTGGCAGAATACCTGACCACTGTTACTGAAAGGAAATCTTTGACTATGTGCAGACTCAGTGATCATAGCCATGCTATTGAGAAAGGCCACCGTAGGCAGACCTGGCTCTCAAGAGAAGACAGGCTATGTGCACACTGCTAATAAATGTGGTGGAAACTGAGCTGCACTTCCTAACCTCCTGCCCAATGTATGACCATATTAGAGACATATATTTCCCTCATATTACACAGACCCACAAAGAATGCTCCCATATCTATTGTGTGAAATACCAGTGTGCCATCGCAAGCAGCAAGATTTGTGACCTGTTGCCACAAGAAAAGGTCAACCCCAGTGAAGAACAAACCCATATTTGTCTATTTTCCCTTTTGTACTTTTTGCACATTGTTATAAAACTGTACATAGCAATAACCTGACATTTGAAATGTCTCGATTCCTTTGGAACTTTTGTCAGTGTAATGTTTACTGTTAATGTATTATTGTTCATTTCGCTTTTGTTTATTATCTATTTCACTTGCTTTGGCAACGTAAACATATGTTTCCCGTGCCAATAAAGCCCTTTGTATTGAGAGAGAATGCTGACCCAGCCTCTCCCTCAACCATGTTCTCCTCTGCTGTGTTTTTTGTGTGTCATGGCCAGTGTGTTTGTGTGCGTGCATGTGTGTGAGGTCATATTATGGGTTAAACATGCACATGGGGGTGGGGGGGGGGGATAAAGAAACTAGGCTGTGATTCTACTGAGCTGCAGTTGCCTGTCTGAACCAGACTGGTCTGTTTGAGGAATAATATGTTAATCTTCTTTACATAAGACTTGTCCTATATAATGCATTTTGTTCCTTTAATGATGGTTTATTAACTGTTCCTGCAGCCCTTTAAAGCTGTGATATGTAACTTTTTTGGCTGACCTGACCAAATTCACATAGAAATCTGTTATAGGTCTATCATTCTCATTGAAAGCACGTCTAAGAAGCAGTAGATCTGTTCTATGTACACTATTTCTATGCTTTGTTTTTGCATTTTTTACTTTTGGTTTTGGACATCAGGTTCAAACAGCTGAAAATGCAATATTTTTACATTTGGAAAATATATTTCATAGCGGTTTAGATTGTACAATGATTCTCTACACTGTTCCTTCTTCTTTTGTCACATAAACTAAAATTAGGCAAACTGTTTCGAATTTTAGCGACCAGGAAATGTCGGAGCAATATCTGCGTAGTGCATCTTTAATGTTACAGAGAAAATTAAAGGGGGTGGGTAATAGCTGTGGAATACACATTGAACTGAAAGCATTTGGCGTCTTTGGCAGAAGAGAAACATATCCCTCGTTCTCCCTTTGACTTTAATTACTTTTTTTATTCGTCCTTCTGATAAACTCTCTCTCTCTCCACATCGCTCTCTCTCTCTCTCTCGCTCTCTCTCTCTCTCTCTCTCTCTCTCTCTCTCTCTCTCTCTCTCTCTCTCTCTCTCTCTCTCTCTCTCTCTCCACAGAGCTTATTCTGAGCCCAATGTCTCGTCTCTGGAAGCCCTAGCACCGGTGTCTTCCTCTCCTGTCAGTGGTGGCGTCCCCTGTAGGAGCATGTCGGCAGCACAAACTCAGAAGGATAACGAGGGTCCCTGGGGACTGGACTCCCTGGGCTTGAGCCAGAGAGAGCTGGTACTGGCTGAAGCCCTACAGATGGAGTATGATGCCCTGTCCAGTCTCAAACAGGACAAGGGGGGGCCAGCCAGGGGACCAGCAGCCAGGGTGGTGGGAAGGTACCTACCCTACCACCCTGGGAGAGCCAGAGGCAGGTCGATCGCCCCCTCCCACCCCGCCCCAGCCTTAGTCCTCCTGGAAGGAGTTTGCTAAGAGGATTATCTGGCTCAGACCTCTCCCTCCACCACCTCCAGCCTGGGGGGTCCCACTCCCCACAGCCCTCCCCAGCCAGGGCCAGGGAGCCCATCTATATCCTGGAGAGTCCAGGGAAGGGAGACTACTTGAGTTCCAGCTATGGGGAGTCAGGGTCTAGCTTTGGTTCTTCTCTGACTCTGCCTAAAGGCTTCCCCCCTCGTCCTGATGACCCTCCTCCTGCTGTACCCCCCAGGACCCCTCTACTCCCTTCCTCTGAGCCCTTCCTGCCCCCCCGACCCACTACGACTCCCCGAGATGTCAACCTGTTCACCCCCGAGGTGGACCCGCCCAAACTGTCGTCAGGGGAGACCCTAAACTACGAGAGCCTCAACGACGCTCTCTCCAAGCTCAATGGGGATTTGCCATCGCCAAGGGGTAGGCGGGCCAACGGGGACCAATCAGGGAAGCCGTTGGCTCGGCGCAAGACGCTCCCCCCTCAGGTGCCCCCCCGCACCTACGTACCTATCCAAAAGAGCACCAAGAACCAGCACAGAGTGTCGGCCGACCCGGTAACTACTCAGGGTTACAACAGGTTCACGACAGCTTCATTACGTGACTTAGCATGACATAGCATTAATCCCCATCTAACCCTCATTCCATTTTTCCATAGGGAAACCTAGAAACAAACAAAGAGGCCTTTTGTTTTATCCCCAGTTTACTTCAGTCAAGTCCAGCACAGCTGTTTTCCATTACTTTGAGTTCTGTTACTCTGAATGTTCCATTACCTTCAGTTGTGACTCTGATCGTTCCTGTGTCTCTGTGTGTGATTGACAGGTGTCTCTGTGTGTGATTGACAGGTGTCCCTGGGCACCAGGCTCAATGGTTTTGGCTATGAGCTCTTTCAGGTGTCAGAGGAGAGAGACGAGGAGGTGGCCGCCTTCTGCCACATGCTCGATGTGTAAGTGTTTGGCCCAAACCCAAATCGAATCCTATGTACTTGTGTAGGATTTGATTGATATAAGCCACATGGTGAAACTTCCACCCACAGTATTAGAATGCAAGATGGAGCTATTGCCATATTGCCTACACCTGTCAAATGCTCTCAGAACTCCACATAGGGTGTATTGTTTAGGGGTTGATTTGGGATTGGGCCCAAATGTTACCCTCACCTTCAGTCAGGCTGTTTAGAAACATTGCTGTGTCGTGGTTTTGTTGTGGTTGTATTGTGGTCAGGTTATGGTCAGGCTGTCTACATGCAATTATCACCATGACTGTGTGTTGTCAGGCTATTTATTACCTGTTAATGATCATGACTGTGTGTTGTCAGGCTATTTATTACCTGTTAATGATCATGACTGTGTGTTGTCAGGCTATTTATTACCTGTTAATGATCATGACTGTGTGTTGTCAGGCTATTTATTACCTGTTAATGATCATGACTGTGTGTTGTCAGGCTATTTATTACCTGTTAATAATCATGACTGTGTGTTGTGTTCAGATTGCGGTCAGCATATCCGTGCAGTGACCAGTCTAAGAACACAGGGTTTGTGTGGACACCCTCAGTGGGGCCTGAAGAGCTGCAACAGGGGTTAGGGGTCAGCGTCAAGGTTACGGTCATCAGCAACCACTTTAGAGAACCACTCACCTTCACCTGCGATGGTAAGACACACACACACAATGCTGACACCACAGGTTCAACAGCACAGAGATCTCACCCTTATTCTCATACACACCCTTAGTGAATGTAATGTGTGCTGGCCTCAGTCCTGTCCAGACCACTGTGGTTCTCCAAGATCAGGGATCCGGGATAAGGGATTAGGAAAAGCCTGTTGTTGGAGATCACTTGATGTAATTATGCTGACCTCTCAATTAAACATGACTGACTCAGTCATCTGTCTGAGAGGGAGAGAGAGATTCAGTCACCAGGACCACAAATACAAATTCCATCTCGACACTGTTGCCCTAGAGCACACAAAAAACTATACATACCTTGGCCTAAACATCAGCGCCACAGGTAACTTCCACAAAGCTGTGAACGATCTGAGAGACAAGGCAAGAAGGGCATTCTATGCCATCAAAAGGGACATACATTTCAACATACCAATTAGGATCTGGCTAAAAATACTTGAATCAGTCATAGAGCCCATTTCCCTTTATGGTTGTGAGGTCTGGGGTTTGCTCACCAACCAAGACTTCACAAAATGGGACAAACACCAAATTGAGACTCTGCATGCAGAATTTGGCCGATACCGACTAATTATCAAAATCCAGAAAAGAGCTGTTAAATTCTATAACCACCTAAAAGGAAGTGATTCCCAAACCTTCCACAACAAAGCCATCACCTACAGAGAGATGAACCTGGAGAAGAGTCCCCTAAGCAAGCTGGTCCTGGGGCTCTGTTCACAAACACACCCTACAGAGCCCCAGGACAGCAGCACAATTAGACCCAACCAAATCATGAGAAAACAAAAAGATAATTACTTGACACATTGGAAAGAATTAACAAAAAAAACAGAGCAAACTAGAATGCTATTTGGCCCTACACAGAGAGTACACAGCGGCAGAATACCTGACACTGTGGAATTTCACCCAGTAGATATGGGAGTTTTTCAAAATTGGATTTGTTTTCGAATTCTTTGTGGATCTGTGTAATCTGAGGGAAATATCTAATATAGGGCCGTAGGCAGACATGGCTCTCAAGAGAAGACAGGCTATGTGCTCACTGCCCACAAAATGAGGTGGAAACTGAGCTGCACTTCCTAACCTCCTGCCCAATGTATTTTGTGGGCAGTGAGCACATAGCCTTACACAGATCCACAAAGAATTCGAAAACAAATTCAATTTTGAAAAACTCCCATATCTACTGGGTAAAATTCCACAGTGTGCCATCAGAGCAGCAAGATATGTGACCTGTTGCCACGAGAAAAGGGCAACCAGTGAAGAACACGCACCATTGTAAATACAACCCATATCTATGCTTATTTATTTTATCTTGTGTCCTTTACCATTTGTACATTGTTAACACTATATATATATATATATATAATATGGCATTTGTAATATCTTTATTGTTTCGAAACTTCTGTATGTGTGATGTCTACTGTTAATTTTTATTGTTTATTTCACTTTATATATTATCTACCTTACTTGCTTTGGCAATGTTAGCACATGTTTCCCATGCCAATAAAGCCCTTGAATTGAATTGATTTAAGGGATGTTTCTCTCTCTGTTTCTCTCTCCAGCTCACCCTTTCTCCATTAGTGTGTAAGACTATGTGCTGTGGGTACCGTCAGGTCATGACTCATGATGAGGGCAGAGAGTATGTTTTCTCTCACTCAGAGAGATCAAACTGGCCAAATGAACAGTCACTCTATTGCCTCATACTTTGGTCTCTCTCTCTTTCTTTTTCTCAGGGTCGTCTACGGTAGACCTGTTGATCTACCAGACGTTGTGTTACGCTAATGAAGACCTTGACCACATTGATGTCGACCACTACCTCCTCAAAATCTGCGGTCAGGCCGAGTTCCTACAGAAGTAAAGACAACCATCTAGACTTTGGCTACACACTCCTAGACTTTGGCTACACACTCCTAGACTTTGGCTACACACTCCTAGACTTTGGCTACACACTCCTAGACTTTGGCTACACACTCCTAGACTTTGGCTATACACTCCTAGACTTTGGCTACACACTCCTAGACTTTGGCTACGCACTCCTAGACTTTGGCTACGCACTCCTAGACATTGGCTACGCACTCCTAGACATTGGCTACGCACTCCTAGACATTGGCTACGCACTCCTAGACATTGGCTACGCACTCTTAGACTTTGGCTACGCACTCTTACACATTGGCTACGCACTCTTAGACATTGGCTACGCACTCTTAGACATTGGCTACCTACTCCTAGACATTGGCTACGCACTCCTACACTTTGGCTACGCACTCCTACACTTTGGCTACGCACTCCTACACTTTGGCTACGCACTCCTAGACTTTGGCTACGCACTCCTAGACATTGGCTACGCACTCCTAGACTTTGGCTACGCACTCCTAGACATTGGCTACGCACTCCTAGACTTTGGCTACGCACTCCTAGACATTGGCTACGCACTCCTAGACTTTGGCTACACACTCCTAGACTTTGGCTACACAATCCTAGACCTTGGCTATACACTCAAATCAAATTTTATTGGTCACATACACATGGTTAGCAGATATTAATGCGAGTGTAGAGAAATGCTTGTTTTCTAGTTCCCACCATGCAGTAATATCTAAGAAGTAATCAAACAATTTCACAACAACTACCTTATACACACAAATGTAAAGGAATGAATAGGAATATGTACATATAAATATATGGATGAGCGAAAGCCGAATGGCATAGGCAAGATGCAGTAGATGGTATAGAGTACAGTATATACATATGAGATGAGTAATGTAGGGTATGTAAACATTATGTAAAGTTGCATTATGACTAGTGATACATTTATTACATGTAATTTTTAATTATTAAAGTGGCTAGAGATTTGAGTCGGTGTGTTGGCAGCAGCCACTCAATGTTAGTGATGGCTGTTTAACAGTCTGATGGCCTTTGATACACCTGTACTGACCTCAGCTCATAGTCTCAGCCCTATGTTTGTGTGTGTGTATGCATATCTCAACCTTACGTTTCTGTGTTTGTGTGTTTGTATTTCAGAGGCCCAGACTATAGGAATGTGTGTGTTTAGGTTTTGTCATGAATGACAGGGCAGTGAGTTGGGGGTAGACTGTGGGAGGGAGAGAGCTGGAGTGTGTGTGTGTGTTTGTGGTCCAGATATACACACACATTTAACTGAAGGACTCAGTTGTGGTAGTTTTTAACAAGCTCTGCTGATGTCTGTGGGCCGACCTAAACCGCCCCTAAAACACAGACTCTTCTAGACCCTTTTCCCACACATACACACATACACACAGTCACAAACTCACGGACAAACGGTATGTCTGTGGGCCAGCTTAACCACAGTGGGTTTCCCCTAAAACATGTCCTTTCCACCCGCACCACACACATACCCTGACATGCACACACCCTCCCTCTCACTCCCCTATGAAGTCTTCTTTCAGAGGAATGTAGCCAGACAGGGTTGAAATGTATTGTACAGCAAGCTTCATTCCCGTCCAGTGCAGCTGAACATGTGTGTGTGTGTGTGTGTGTGTGCACGCATGTTTTCTGTCTCTGTGCACCTGTGTGTTTAATTTCTGTCTCAGAGCAGCGGCACATATACAGTCGTGGCCAAATCTTTTTGAGAATGACACAAATATTAATTTTCACAAAGTATGCTGCCTCAGTTTGTATGATGGCAATTTGCATATACTCCAGAATATTATGAAGAGTGATCCAATGAATTGCAAAGTCCCTCTTTGCCATGCAAATGAACTGAATCCCCAAAAAACATTTCCCCTGTATTTCAGCCCTGCCACAAAAGGACCAGCTGACATCATGTCAGTGATTCTCTCATTAACACAGGTATGAGTGTTGACGTGGACAAGGCTGGAGATCACTTTATTATGCTGTTTGAGTTCGAATAACAGACTGTAAGCTTCAAAAGGAGGGTGGTGCTTGGAATCATTGTTCTTCCTCTGTCAGCCATGGTTACCTGCAAGGAAACACGTGCCGTCATCATTGCTTTGCACAAAAAGGGCTTCACAGGCAAGGATATTGCTGCCAGTAAGATTGCACCTAAATCAACCATTTATCGGATCATCAAGAACTTCAAGGAGAGCGGTTCAAATGTTGTGAAGAAGGCTTCAGGGCACCCAAGAAATTCCAGCAAGCGCCAGGACCGTCTCCTAAAATTGATTCAGCTGCGGAATTGGGGCACCACCAGTACAGAGCTTGCTCAGGAATGGCAGCAGGCAGGTGTGAGTGCATCTGCACGCACAGTGAGGCAAAGACTTTTGGACGATGGCCTGTTGTCAAGATGGGCAGCAAAGAAGCCACTTCACTCCAGGAAAAACATCAGGGACAGACTGATATTCTGCTAAAGGTACAGGGATTGGACTGCTGAGGACTGGGGTAAAGTCATTTTCTCTGATGAATCCCCTTTCCGATAGTTTGGGGAACCCGGAAAAAAGCTTGTCCGGAGAAGACAAGGTGAGCGCTACCATCAGTCCTGTGTCATGCCAACAGTAAAGCATCCTGAGAACATTCAGGTGTGGGGTTTCCTCTCAGCCAAGGGAGTGGGCTCACTCACAATTTTGCATAAGAACACAGCCATGAATAAAGAATGGTACCAACACATCCTCCGAGAGCAAATTCTCCCAAACATCCAAGAACAGTTTGGTGACAAACAATGCCTTTTCCAGCATGATGGAGCACCTTGCCAGAAGGCAAAAGTGATAACTAAGTGGCTCAGGGAACAAAACATCGATATTTTGGGTCCATGACGAGGAAACTCCCCAGACCTTAATCCCATTGAGAACTTGACGGGTAGACAAACAAAACCCACAAATTCTGACAAACTCCAAGCATTGATTATGCAAGAATGGGCTGCCATCAGTCAGGATGTGGCCCAGAAGTTAATTGACAGCATGCCAGGGTGGATTGCAGAGGTCTTGAAAAAGAAGGGTCAACAATGCAAATATTGACTTTTTGCATCAACTTCATGTAATTGTCAATAAAAGCCTTTGACACTTATGAAATGCCTGTAATTATACTTCAGTTTTCCATAGTAACATCTGACACAAATATCTAAAGATACTGAGGCAGCAGACTTTGTGGAGATTAATATGACTGTTCGTGTAAGAGTGTGTGTCTCATTCTTTCCGTTTGTTTGTTTTTCAGGCCCAGAGCAGCTGTATGTTTCTGTGTGTGTGTGTGTGTGTGTGTGTGTGTGTGTGTGTGTGTGTGTGTGTGTGTGTGTGTGTGTGTGTGTGTGTGTGTGTGTGTGTGTGTGTGTGTGTGTGTGTGTGTGTGTGTGTGTGTGTGTGTGTGTGCGTGTGCGTGTGTGTGTGCGTGTTTCCGGCCTGCAGCAGAAAGTGTGTTTTCCCCTGATAATCTGCGACTGTTGAAAGTTGGCGGGACTTGCCCTGTGTGTTGAGGTCATTGCTTGTTACCCAGCTGTCAATCACAGGGCTGGACAGTAGTAGGGTTTTAGCTCTTTATTTGGCCTCCCTTCTCTCGCTCTTATTTATGAAGCAAAACAATCACCTCACAATGAACCCCCAGGCCCATATTGTAGTGGGTTTTCCCCTGTGTGTGTATTCACTAAGTACAGCTGCATCACATCATTGTGTAGGGACATGGCTTATCCACTTGAATGGCATACTTTTGCTACAAATGTTTTTATTTTTATGTCTTTGTTTTTCATTGCTTTGTTATTTGTATTGTTGGGGGAGTGAAACTTTACAATAACATTTCTGTCTCTGTCTGTTTGTCTCTGTCTGTCTCTCTGTCTGTCTCTCTGTCTCTTTGTCTCTGTCTGTTTGTCTCTTTGTCTCTGTCTGTTTGTCTCTCTGTCTCTCTCTGTCTCTGTCTTTCTCTTTGTCTCTCTGTTTGTCTCTGTCTTTCTCTGTCTCTCTCCCTGTGTGTGTCTCTCTCTCTCTCTCTGTGTCTCTCTGTGTGTCTCTCTGTGTGTCTCTCTCTGTCTCTGTGTCTCTCTGTGTGTGTCTCTCTGTGTGTGTCCCTCTCTCTGTGTGTGTCCCTCTCTCTGTGTCTCTCTCTCTCTCTCTCTGTATGTCTCTCGCTCTCTGTCTCTCTTTCTCTCTGTCTCTCTCTCTCTCCCTCTGTTAGTTCCCAGACGCTGACAGGGTTGGAGCATATCCAGCTGTGTGTGAAGTTTGACTGGGACATTCGTCTCTTCCTCACCAAGAGAGGCTCTGTCAACACAGAACTGGGCCGCACGGTGAAAACACACACACGCACGCACTCACGCACACACACACACACACACACACACACAGTAGCAGAGACGCACACACTCTTGTTTGATTATGTTGTGTTGTGCTTGACAGGAGGAGGATGATGAGACGGCCTCTACGATGAACCACAGCATCCTGCTGCAGGAGCGACCAATCAAACAGACAGTTACTAGGTGAGGGTAGGGGCCTATAGCTCTCACGCCACTGAACACATTAGAGATGCAACCTTTATCAAGGTGATTCCTAATCTGATTGGATAACTTGGATGATTGGAAGTAAAATAAATGTGATCTGGCTACCAAATTGGATGGATTAGTCAAGTCTTATTGGAATATGTGAAAACTTCTTTAAAAAGCAATAGAAGGCAGGCTTGGACTTTGATATCAGTGCTGTTGATATTTCCTTGTTTGAACAGGGAGGCTTTGACTCTGCTCCTGGACACCTTTCACAACGAGGCTGAGTCCTTTCTTCTATCAGAGGTAACCTTATACATACGCACACACAAGAAGGAACACAAACATTTTTATTCTTAAAATTGATGTGTACGGTTGAATTCTCTATGTTCTTTCCCTCCTGCCCTCTGTAGGTGGAGCTTGTGTTGCATGTGGAACGGCTCGTCCAATCAGTGAAGGCTCTCTGCAGCTCGCTGGCTGCTGTGGAAACGCCTGACATCACTTCCGCCCTCAACCAGCTTCCAGCATGCCCCTGTCGTCTGCAGCCCAGAGTCCAGAAGGTAACACACACACTCATAATCACATCTACCATGCTTCAGATACACAGATCTAGGATCAGTTTACCCTCCCCAATCATAGCCATAAACATTATGTTCTAAATACTAAACTGATCTTAGACCGGTACACAAGGATAACTTCATGAATTACTGTTCTCCTGTAACTCCAGAACCAAAGGTTGGTTGATTGGATTCTGTAACTGTGTGTGTCTCTTCACAGGATCCATCAGTGCTGGCCATCAGAGAGAACAGAGGTAAGTTCCTCACTAATTGAATGTCCTACAGTAGCACTGAATAATCCACACAGAAATACTGGCTGGTAGGGGAGGACAGACAGAACCGGGGAAGGAGGATAGGAAACAGACAAGGGGATAGGAGACAGACAAGGGGATAGGAGACAGACAGACAGATGGGACAGAAGAGGAACTGAGGATAGAAAAAGAGGAGTGATGAGATACTGTAGATGGAAGAGAGGAGCAAGGGTGGAAGAGTACAGATGGAGAGAAGTGAGAGAGGAGGGACACTTGGTTATGGGGTACAGGTCAGGTCTGTACAGTAGTGTAATGCATTAAAGATCGTACCGTAAGCTCCACGGCTGAGCTGATAGCTTTTTAGCTGGTACGTTGTAAAGTGGGCGGTCACGTGTGTTTGCGAGGCAGAGGAATCTGGGTTGAGCCATTGTACAGACAGTGTACCCAGATAGGGAAGAAGCTATACTGCTAAGCAGGCACACTGGTCCGTCACAGTAGCACAGAGCGGAAGTGTCCTTGACTTGTTGTGATGCACATCCGTGATGTATGATATCCCCACTCTCTACCTCCCCGTCACACTCAAACAAACAGGAAGGATGGCTAGCTTCGTACAGGATACACCAAGCACCACCTCCATCCATTCGCCAAGCTCTATCTGTGCGTCTGCCCTTGAAAAGAGAGGGATAACATTTCAGAGAGTTGGGATTTTGTTTCCCATGTAGGGCTGAGATGCTGCTCCAATGGATGTATAAAGAGACACAATGTAAACAGTGGAGCCCAGTCAGCTGAGCTGTGTTGACATGGAGCAGCCATGTTCTGTGTCCCAAATGGCACCCCTAAGAGCCTTGGTCAAAAGTAGTGCACTATATAGGGAATAGGGTGCCATTTGGGGCACAACCATGGAATGATGACAATAACTGATGTTTGATGTTTGACATTCCTCTGCTTTGAGAAACAGATGCCTCACAAGTCCTCAACTGGCAGCTCCATTAAATAGTACCCGCAAAACACCAGTCTCAACGTCAACAGTGAAGAGGCGACTCCGGGATGCTGGCCTTTGAGGCAGAGTTCCTCTGTCCAGTGTCTGTGTTCTTTTGCCAATCTTAATATTTTATTTTTATTGGCTAGTCTGAGATATGGCTTGTTCTTGCAACTCTGCCTAGAAGACCAGCATCCCGGAGTCGCCTCTTCACTGTTGACATCGGAGACTGGTGTTTTGCGGGAACTATTTAATGAAGTTGCCAGTTGAGGATTGTTGATGGCGTCTGTTTCTCAAACTAGACACAATAATGTACTTGTCCTCTTGCTCAGTTGTTGCACCGGGGCCTCCCACTCCTCTTTCTATTCTGGTTAGAACCAGTTTGCGCTGGTCTGTGAAGGGAGTAGCAGACACCTTGTTGTACGAGGATCGGAGCTTCAGTTTCTTAAAATTTCATCTGCATGGAATAGCCATTATTTCTCAGAACAAGAATAGACTGACGAGTTTCAGAAGAATGTTATTTATTTCTAGCCATTTTGAGCCTGTAATCGAACCCACAAATGCTGATGCTCCAGATACTCAACTAGTTTAAAGAAAGCCAGTTTTATTGCTTCTTTAATCAGCACAACAGTTTTCAGCTATGCTAACATAATTGCAAAAGGGTTTTCTAATCATTAATTAGCCTTTTAAAATTATAAACTTGGATTAGCTAACACAACCTGCCGTTGGAACACACGAGTGATGGTTGCTGGTAATGGGCCTCTGTACGCCTATGTAAATATTCTATAAAACATCTGCCGTTTCCAGCTACAATAGCCATTTACAACGTCTACACTGTATTTCTGATCAATTTTATGTTATTTCAATGGACAATTTTGTTTGCTTTTCTTTCAAAAACAAGGAAGTTTCTAAGTGACCCCAAGCTTTTGAACGGTAGTGTATGTAAATAGGGCAGCAGCCTCTAAGGTGTAGGGTTGTGTAACCGGGTGGAAGCCGGCTAGTGATGGCTATTTAAGTCTGATGGCTATTTAAGTCTGATGGCCTGATGGCCTTGCAATACAAAACAATACATACATAATCCAAAAAAATATGTTTTTACATAGGATGAACCATGACTAGAATACAGTATATATAATGAGTTGACGTTGAGGGAGAGGTTATTTTCCTGACACCACTCTGTTGTCATCAGCAAACTTGATGAATGATTTGGAGACGTGCGTGACCACTCGGTCATGGGTGCTCAATTCTGCACCCTGATCATTACTAACATTCAGAAAGTTTAACTTTTAATGCTTGTGTTCAGTGGTTGTTTAGCCGTCCTTAATTGAATGCACTTAGTGTAAGTCTGTCTGGATAAGAGCATCTGCTAAATGAAGGTGAATCTAAATGGTTTCTGAAAATGTTGCAGAGAAAGTGGTGGAGAAGCTGACGGTGGCCATTTTAGATCTGGTGGAGCTGTACTGCAGCACATTCAACGCTAACTTCCACACCACGGTGCAGAGCAACCGGCACACGGCGCCCACACAGGAAGCAGGCCTGGTCACCAACGTCCTATCCTTCAGCGTCTACGCTGCTCACCGCATCCCCATCACATGGGCGGCCAGGTAACACACACACACAGGCAGCTGTTCAGGCTGGATTTCCCTAGTATAATCTATGAGGATGACATTGTGTTATCCCTCTCCCTCCCTCTCCTTCTCCATCCCTCTCCTTCTCCCCAGTGGTGGAAAAAGTACCAAATTTTCATACTTGAGTGAAAGTAAACATACCTTTTAGAGAAGTAAAAAAGAAAGAGAAGAGAAGTAAAAGTGGAAGAGAAGTAAAAGAAAGAGAAAAGACGTAAAAGAAAGAGAAGAGAAGAAAGAGAAGAGAAGTAAAAGAAAGAAGAGAAGAAAGAGAAGAGAAGTAAAAGAAAGAGATGAAAGAGAAGTAAAAGAAAGAGAAGAGAAGAGAAGAAAGAGAAGAGAAGTAAAAGAAAGAGAAGAGAAGTAAAAGAAAGAGAAGAAAGCAAAAGAAAAGAGAAGAGAAGTAAAAGAAAGAGAAGAAAGAAAAGAGAAGATAAGTAAAAGAAAGAGAAGAGTAAAAGAAAGAGAAGAGAAGTAAAAAAAGAAAATAAGAAAAAGAAAAAAGAGAAGAGAAGTAAAAGAAAGAGAAGAGAAGTATAAGAAAGAGAAGAGAAGTAAAAGAAAGAGAAGAGAAGAAAGAGAAGAGAAGTAAAAGAAAAATAAGTAAAAGAAAGAGAAGAGAAGTAAAAGAAAGAGAAGAGAAGTAAAAGAAAGAGAAGAGAAGTATAAGAAAGAGAAGAGAAGTAAAAGAGAAGTATAAGGAAGAGAAGAGAAGTAAAAGAAAAAGAGAAGAGAAGAAAGAGAAGAGAAGTAAAAGAAAGAGACGAAAGAGAAGTAAAAGAAAGAGAAGAGAAGAAAGAGAAGAGAAGTAAAAGAAAGAGAAGAGAAGAAAGAGAAGAGAAGTAAAAGAAAGAGAAGAAAGAGAAGAGAAGTAAAAGAAAGAAGTGAAGAAAAAGAAAGAGAAGTAAAAGAAAGAGAAGAGAAGTATAAGGAAGAGAAGAGAAGTAAAAGAACGAGAAGAAAGAGAAGAGAAGTAAAAGAAAGAGAAGAGGTGAAAGAAAGAGAAGAGGTGAAAGAAAGAGAAGAGGTGAAAGAAAGAGAAGAGGTGAAAGAAAGAGAAGAGAAGTAAAAGAAAGAGAAGAGAAGTAAAAGAAAGAGAAGAGAAGTAAAAGAAAGAGAAGTAAAAGAAAGAGAAGTAAAAGAGAAGTATAAGGAAGAGAAGAGAAGTAAAAGAAAAAGAGAAGAGAAGTAAAAGAAAGAGAAGAAAGAGAAGAGAAGTAAAAGAAAGAAGAGAAAAGAGAAAAAAGAGAAGAGAAGTAAAAGAAAGAGACGAAAGAGAAGTAAAAGAAAGAGAAGAGAAGAGAAGAAAGAGAAGAGAAGAAAGAGAAGGGAAGTAAAAGAAAGAGAAGAGAAGAAAAAGAAGAGAAGTAAAAGAAAGAGAAGAGAAGAAAGAGAAGAGAAGTAAAAGAAAGAAGAGAAGTAAAAGAAAGAGAAGTAAAAGAAAGAAGAGAAGTATAAGGAAGAGAAGAGAAGAGAAGTAAAAGAACGAGAAGAAAGAGAAGAGAAGTAAAAGAAAGAGAGGAGGTAAAAGAAAGAGAAGAGGTAAAAGAAAGAGAAGAGAAGTAAAAGAAAGAGAAGAGAAGTAAAAGAAAGAGAAGAGAAGTAAAAGAAAGAGAAGAGAAGTAAAAGAAAGAGAAGAGAAGTAAAAGAAAGAGAAGAGAAGTAAAAGAATGAAGTAAAAGAAAGAGAAGAGAAGTAAAAGAAAGAGAAGTAAAAGAAAGAGAAGAGAAGTAAAAGAAAGAGAAGAGAAGTAAAAGAAAGAGAAGAGAAGTAAAAGAATGAAGTAAAAGAAAGAGAAGAGAAGTAAAAGTGAAAAAGAGAAGTAAAAGTGAAAGAGCAGAGAAGTAAAAGTGAAAGAGCAGAGAAGTAAAAGAAAGAGAAGAGAAGTAAAAGTGAAAAAGAGAAGTAAAAGTGAAAAAGAGAAGTAAAAGTGAAAAAGAGAAGTAAAAGTGAAAAAGAGAAGTAAAAGTGAAAAAGAGAAGTAAAAGTGAAAGAGAAGAGAAGAGAAGTAGAAGTGAAAGAGAAGAGAAGTAGAAGTGAAAAGAAGAGAAGAGAAGTAGAAGTGAAAGAGAAGAGAAGAGAAGTAGAAGTGAAAGAGAAGAAAA
The DNA here is from genome assembly GCF_036934945.1 of Oncorhynchus masou masou. Classification (NCBI taxonomy): domain Eukaryota; kingdom Metazoa; phylum Chordata; class Actinopteri; order Salmoniformes; family Salmonidae; genus Oncorhynchus; species Oncorhynchus masou. Next base: position 22,868,174 of record NC_088217.1, on the reverse strand, counting down.
TAGAAGTAAAAGTCTAAAGAGAAGAGAATAAAGTAAAAGTAAAATAGACTTAAGTAAAAGTGAAAGAGAAGTAAAAGTGAAAGAGAAGAGAATAGAATTGAAAGACAAGAGAAGAGAAGTAGAAGTGAAAGAGAAGAGAAGTAGAAGTGAAGGGAGAAGAGAAGAGAAGTAGAATTTTTCTCCAGGGAAAATAATATGAAGTAAAATTACATAATTTTCTTTCGGAATGTAGTAGAAGAGAAAGAGAAGAGAAGTAGAAGTGCATCCAAAAGAGAAGAGAAGTAGAAGTGAAAGAGAAAGAAGAGAAGTAAAAGTGAAAAAGAGAAGTAAAAGTGAAAGAGAAGAGAAGAGAAGTAAAAGTGAAAGTCACCCAGTAAAATACTACTTGAGTAAAAGTCTAAAAGTATTTGGTTTTAAATAAATGTAATTGCTAAAATATACTTAAGTACCAAAAGTAAAAGTATAAATCATTTAAAATTCCTTATATAAAGCAAACAAGATGGCATAATTTTCTTGTTTTTATTTAATTTACGGATAGCCAGGGCCATGGTCCAACACTAAGCATGTGTTTAGTAACTCCACCAGATCAGAGGAAGTAGGGATGATCAGGGATGTTCTCTTGATAAATGTGTGAATTAGACCATTTTTCTTTCCTGCTAAGCATCCAAAATGTAGCGAGTACTTTTGGGTGTCAGGGAAAATGTATAAAGTAAAAAGTACATATTTTTCTTTCGGAATGTAGTGAAGTAAAAGGTGTCAAAAATATAACCAGTAAAGTACAGATACCCCCCAAAACTACTTAAGTAGTACTTACAAGTATTTTTACTTTAGTACTTTACACCACTGCTTCTTCTTATCCATCCTATTCTCCCTCTCTTATTCTCCCTCTTATTCTCCCTCTCTTATCCTCCCTCTCTTATTCTCCCTCTCTCATTCTCCCTCTCTTATCCTCATTCTCCCTCTCTCATTCTCCCTCTCTTATTCTCCCTCTCTTATTCTCCCTCTCTTATTCTCCCTCTCTTATTCTCCCTCTCTCATTCTCCCTCTCATTCTCCCTCTCTTATTCCCCCTCTCTCATTCTCCCTCTCTTATTTTCCCTCTCTCATTCTCCCTCTCTTTCTCCCTCTTATTCTCCCTCTCTCATTCTCCCTCTCATTCTCCCTCTCATTCTCCCTCTTATTCTCCCTCTTATTCTCCCTCTCTTATTCTCCCTCTCTTATTCTCCCTCTCTTATTCTCCCTCTCTTATTCTCCCTATCTTATTCTCCCTCTCTCATTCTCCCTCTATTCTCCCTCTCTCATTCTCCCTCTCTCATTCTCCCTCTCTCATTCTCCCTCTCTCATCCTCCCCCTCTCTCATTCTCCCTCTCTCATTCTCCCTCTCTCATTCTCCCTCTCTCATTCTCCCTCTCTCATTCTCCCTCTCTTATCCCTCTCCTCTCTTATCCTCTCCTCATTCTCTTATTCTCCCTCTCTCATTCTCCTCTTATTCTCCCTCTTATTTCTCCCTCTCTTATTCTCCCTCTCTTATCTCTCTCATTCTCCCTTCTCATTCTCCTCTCTTATTCTCCCTCTCATTCTTCTCCCTCTCTCTTATTCTCCCTCTCTCATTCTCCCTCTCTCATTCTCCCTCTCTCATTCTCCCCTCTTATTCTCCCCTCTCTTATTCTCTCCCTCTCATTCTCCTCTCTTATTCTCCCTCTCTCATTCTCCCTCTCTCATTCTCCCTCTTATTCTCTCCTCCCTCTCATTCTCCTCCCTCTTATTCTCCTCTCTCATTCTCCCTCTTATTCTCCCATTCTCTCTATTCTCCCTCTCATTCTCCCCTCTTACTCTCTCATTCTTCTCCATTCTCCCTCTCTTATTCTCCCTCTCTCATTCTCCCCTCTCATTCTCCCTCTTATTCTCCCTCTCTCATTCTCCCTCTCTCATTCTCCCTCTCTCATTCTCCCTCTCTTTTTCTCTGCCCTTCTATTTCTCTTTCCTATTCCCTTCATTCCCTCTCCACTTTCGATCTCATCCTCTTCTCCCTATCCTTTCTCCCTATCCTCTCCCCTTCCCCCTATCCCCCCTCCCCTTCTCCCTCTACTTCTCTCTTTTCATCACTCTCCATTCCATTTTCACTTCTCTTACTTTTCCCATCCTCTCTTCCATCTTCTACCCTTTTTTCTCCATTTTCCCTTCCCATCACATCCCTCCCTCTATATTGACCTGAGTGAATTCAGGTCAGGCCAAACCCTCCCCCTGAATCTCCATGAATCTGTCTTCTCTCAGCACCTGCCCTTTCTTCAACTCTCCTCTGACACTGCCACATACTGTATGCAGGGGTATATGCACTGCCATCCCACCATTCCCATACATTCTATACTCAACTCCTTACCCTACCCACTCCCCCACACCCACCCTGCAGCCCTATTGCCCTTACCATTGTCTCTGCTCCTAGACTTTCCCCTGTACCCTCCTATCCCCACCGCCGTGTCTCGCCCTCCTCCACTCCCCCACCCCCTTCCAGCCACATGAAGGGTCCGCTCTGCTTCACCCCCCACCCCCTCTCCAGACCCCAGTTGGCTGTGGCTCATTTGTCTCCCTTGAAACTGATGCGAGCACGTGATTGATTGACAGCCTGGGAACCCTGCCTGACCTTTAACCCGAAGGGGCGGGGCAGAGCTCTGGCTGGTCTCTCAGCACCTGTCCGGCGGTTTCACATGCCATCTGTGTGTGTGAAGGTGTGTCTTTGTGTGCAGGAAGACAGATCAATTGATACCAAAATATCAGCTAATCTCCCACACAATGGATATCCTCTGTATTGATAAGGTTTTCAGGTAGGGATTTAGGTAGCAATTAGGTGCATGTGCATATTCCCCTTTCAAGACGATTGGATATGTATCTAGATACATGGGCTCCGTCACGATACAGGAACGATATGTTTTAGTTGTTATCGATTCGGTGCAATTTGGTTTGATTACAAAACGAATCAATGCAATGTGGTTCGATGCGATACGATTCGATGCACTAACATTTTTTCCATAAACACACGTTTTTTGCATTTTATATAAGTCCTTACCCTAACCATTCCCCCACACTCACAGGCTATAGCCAGATCAGAGTTGTCTCCGGTAGCTTAACTTTTATTCTGGTAAAACACCATGTTCAACACAGTAGAGATAACAATAACCTAATAAGCCATTTTTGCATTTGAATGCTGAAGGTGCAGATGCGCAAGATCTGGAGCAGGCCGCTTACCTGCCGTTGGTCAGTGTGCAAAGCTGTGCTAAGTTTGAAGAGGCTACTGATATTCCCTAGGGTTATTCGGTATGCAAAATGACTTGTAGATCAATGACTCAACATAGTTACATGCTCAGTTTGACAGGGCTACTGATATTCCCTAGGGTTATTCGGTATGCAAAATGACTTGTAGATCAATGACTCAACATAGTTACATGCTCAGTTTGACGAGGCTACTGATATTCCCTGGGGTTATTCGGTATGCAAAATGACTTGTAGATCAATGACTCAACATAGTTACATGCTCAGTTTGACGAGGCTACTGATATTCCCTAGGGTTATTCGGTATGCAAAATGACTTGTAGATCAATGACTCAACATAGTTACATGCTCAGTTTGACAGGGCTACTGATATTCCCTAGGGTTATTCGGTATGCAAAATGACTTGTAGATCAATGACTCAACATAGTTACATGCTCAGTTTGACGAGGCTACTGATATTCCCTGGGGTTATTGTATGCAAAATGACTTGTAGATCAATGACTCAACATAGTTACATGCTCAGTTTGACAGGGCTACTGATATTCCCTAGGGTTATTCGGTATGCAAAATGACTTGTAGATGAATGACTCAACATAGTTACATGCTCAGTTTGACGAGGCTACTGATATTCCCTGGGGTTATTCGGTATGCAAAATGACTTGTAGATCAATGACTCAACATAGTTACATGCTCAGTTTGACAGGGCTACTGATATTCCCTAGGGTTATTCAGTATGCAAAATGACTTGTAGATCAATGACTCAACATAGTTACATGCTCAGTTTGACAGGGCTACTGATATTCCCTAGGGTTATTCAGTATGCAAAATGACTTGTAGATCAATGGCTCCACATAGTTACATGCTCAGTTTGACAGGGCTACTGATATTCCCTGGGGTTATTCGTTATGCAAAATGACTTGTAGATCAATGGCTCAACATAGTTACATGCTCAGTTTGACATGACTTGTAGATCAATGACTCAACATAGTTACATGCTCAGTTTGACAGGGCTACTGATATTCCCTAGGGTTATTCGGCATGCAAAATGACTTGTAGATCAATGGCTCAACATAGTTACATGCTTAGTTCCAGACTGAAGGAAAGGCCGCATCAGTTGTCAAACTATGAGGTATTTTTGGAATTTAGAAAAAAAGTCATATGAGCAAAGTTTTGATCGGGTTGGGGTCCGATGGGGTCCTGTCTTAAACATTTAGAACGGGCATTGATGGGTATTGGGCGCTGATGGGTATCGGGCGCTGATGGGTATCGGGCGCTGATGGGTATCGGGCGCTGATGGGTATCGGGCGCTGATGGGTATCGGGCGCTGATGGGTATCGGGCGCTGATGGGTATCGGGCGCTGATGGGTATCGGGCGCCGATGGGTATCGGGCGCCGATGGGAATCGGGCGCCGATGGGAATGTTTGTTAACCAATGTTATTACCCTTTAATTACTTGGGGATTAATAATATAAATAATTACAGCTAAATTATTTATTACCAAGTAGCTAAAATACCAGATTTATAGTCCTGTAAAATAAAATGCTATGAATTTGTGAATATTGTTAATTCTATGTAACATTTAGAGTTTCCCTGCCTGGTCCCAGTGCCTCACTGGTCTACTCTTCCTTTTATACCTCCTCTCTAGAGACCAGCCTTCTCATTCCCCCTTTATATAAGGGAGGGCAAGGAGCTCAGTTACTTGTAATTATAGCAGTTCCAGGCGTAGTCATTATGAAACTCCATTGGCCTATCATCTACACTGAGTGTACAAAACATTAAAACACCTTCATAATATTGAGTTTGCATGTAACCGGTCACCTCGCCTTTGTCTACACTGATTTAAGTAGATTTAACAAGTGACGTCACTAAAATGGTCATAGCTTTTACCTGGATTCACCTTGTCATTGAATTGGCTGATCTCCTCTCTGTTATCCCATTGGCTGATTTCCACTTCCTCTTCCTATCAGCTACGAGGGCTTCTTCCTGTTGTGCTCTCTGACCCATGGAGGGGCGGAGCTTTGTGCCCCCCAGCACACCAGCAAACTGCAGGTCAGCAAGTACCTGTTTCACCTGGTAGTCTGGGACCAGAGGTACGTACCCAATCACAGCCTGTCACAACAGACCTTATAGGCACGTCAACCAACCTCACAGATGTTCACCAATCAGAGACTATGTATCATAATATTACATGATGCTTATCATTTAAAAGCAATGTAGATATTTGCAATCCAAACAACCACTTCTAACAACATGTACTCATAACGTACACAACATACGCAACATACACAACGTACACAACGTATACAACGTACACAACGTACACAACATACACAGCGTACACATAGGCTTCCTAAAGCATGTTAGGGTTCAAGCCATCCCACTTTAGTACCAGGTGTTCTGATTGTCCACCTACTGTCCCCTATATGTGTCCACTGGAAAGAGCTGTTGGTCGTGCATATGGGTGTGTTTATGTGTGGGAGGACATGTGGGTGTGTTTATGTGTGGGAGGACATGTGGGTGTGTTTTGTGTGGGAGGACATGTGGGTGTGTTTGTGTGGGAGGACATGTGGGTGTGTGTATCTGTGGGAGGACATGTGGGTGTGTGTATGTGTGGGAGGACATGTGGGTGTGTGTATGTGTGGGAGGACATGTGGGTGTGTGTATGTGTGGGAGGACATGTGGGTGTGTGTATGTGTGGGAGGACATGTGGGTGTGTGTATGTGTGGGAGGACATGTGGGAGGTGGGTGTGTGTATGTGTGGGAGGACATGGGAGGACATGTGGGTGTGTTTATGTGTGGGACACATGTGGGTGTGTGTATGTTAATGAAGCAGATGGAAAGTGTTTACAGTGGGTTGTTATTTCGGAGGACATGTGGGGGTTGTAACTAGTCTCGGAGGACTTGGCTATGAAGCAGATATGCTAGTCTCCTTGGCTATGTATGCATATCTATTTTCTGATCTCTGTACCTCCTGACCTTGATGCGTGGTCCCTGGGGTTATTTTAAAGATACTATTGTTGCAATATTATTTTTGCCTCTATTGTAATAAAATTTTAGTGCTCCGGTAACCGGGTGGATTTCTAAAGTGTTGTAGAGAAACAGGTTTTGGCAACCCGTGTAGGCCGGCCTAATGGTTCCTTCAGATGTGACAACAATTTTGCAAAACCTTGACCCTAAAACAACACTTACTGAGAAGACTGCTTGACAGTGTCCAGCTTGTTGAAGCTTCTTGAGATGGAATAAACACAAATAGGCCTGGCACAAATACCAAATAGGTCATGTTTCATTATGGCTGGAGTACATTGGAGTTTGGACAGGGAGTGCAGCAGGCTACAGCCTTGTAAGGTAGCCTTCCTCAAACTGTTCATGGTCTGTTGGTTGTGTGTAAGTCTTCAATGTCAATTTTTGTCTTTTTGGCTGGACGACTCATCTTAAAGTCCTACTCCGTTCTCCTTTTCACCTCATTTATCACCTCATTTCTTTAACAAAAGGCACATCTCAATAGGTGGTTCATGTGTCCTCATGGCCTCATGTGTCCTCTGGGCTTCCAAGTGGCACAGCGGTCTAAGACACTGCATCTCAGTGCTAGACGCGTCACTACAGACCCTGGTTCGATTCCAGGCTGTATCACAACCGGCCGTGATTGGGAGTCCCATACTGTGGCGTACAATTGGCCCAGCGTTGTTAGGGTTTGGCCAGGGTAGCCCGTCATTGCAAATAAGAATTTGTTCTTAACTGACTTGCCTAGTTAAATGAAGGTTAAAAAAATGACATGGCACAAGTTGGGGGGTGAGCCATTCCTTTTTTGTTCTCTACAGTTCTTCAAGTATCTGTTCCAGGACTCCTGCCCATAGTATACGAACATCTTGTCTTAGTTAGCGAAGCATGCTAGCAGGTCCACCAGTGGGGTTTAGCTCAGAACCAATGGTGTTTGTTCATCACACTACTATTTTTAGTTGACTCGATGCTAGCTTCTTTCATGCTAACGAGCCTTTGAAGTTTTAGGATTCCAACAGAGTTCTTAATGTGTTATTCTCTTTCATGTGGGATACGTGTTGAAAGCACACGGGTCCCATGTGGATGACAGAGGGCTAAATATAAATGGAGGGCTTGTTTACTAGCTCTATAACGTTACTCTGCTGTTCAGTTACAGTGAGGGCTTGTTTACTAGCTCTATAACGTTACTATGTTGTTCAGTTACAGTGAGGGCTCGTTTACTAGCTCTATAACGTTACTATGTTGTTCAGTTACAGTGAGGGATCATTTACTAGCTCTATAACGTTACTCTGCTCTTCAGTTACAGTGAGGGATCGTTTACTCGCTCTATAACGTTACTCTGCTGTTCAGTTACAGTGAGGGATCGTTTACTAGCTCTATAACGTTACTCTGCTGTTCAGTTATAACGTTACTCTGCTCTTCAGTTACAGTGAGGGATCGTTTACTAGCTCTATAACGTTACTCTGCTGTTCAGTTACAGTGAGGGATCGTTTACTAGCTCTATAACGTTACTCTGCTGTTCAGTTACAGTGAGGGATCATTTACTAGCTCTATAACGTTACTCTGCTGTTCAGTTACAGTGAGAGATCGTTTACTAGCTCTATAACGCTACTCTGCTGTTCAGTTGCAGTGAGGGATCGTTTACTAGCTCTATAACGTTACTCTGCTGTTCAGTAGCAGTTACAGTGCCACTCCCAGACTACTCTCTTCTAAGAAAATGTGTATTTATATTATAGCTACTGCATTTCACAATTCAACTACAACTTAATCTCTCTCTCCCATTCTCAACCCCCCACGCTTTCTGTCCTTCTCTATTCCTCTCTTCCCCTTCAATCCTTCTCTATATCCTCCTCTCTCATTGCATTTCCCTCCCTCCCTCCCTCCACCCCGCAGGGTGTGTTTCCCAGTGCAGATCAACCAGTTGCCAAGGGAGACCCAGCTGACAGTGACTCTGTATGCCAGTGCTCTGCCACCCCCTGGAGGAGTGGAAGAGAAGGGTAGTAAGCAGCGCCGCAGCATCGAATCCCTGGGCTGGGTCACCATGCCCCTCTTCAACTTCAGACAGTGAGTATTAGTCCACAGGAGGGTGGGTGGGTGTGTGTGTCTGAGATTATGACCATCACCTTCTCCCTCAGCATCCTGACATGTGGGAGGAAGCTACTGGGTCTGTGGCCTTCCACCCCAGGAAGTAACGCTCGCTCCAGCTTCCCCAACTTCAGCCAGCCTGACAGCGTCATCCTGCAGGTAACTGACCTAGTCTCTCACACACACACACACACACACACACACACACACACACACACACACACACACACACACACACACACACACACACACACACACACACACGGCATATGTGCACACACACACACACACACACACACACACGGCATATGTGCACACACACACACACACACACACACACACACACGGCATATGTGCGCACGCACACACTTTCTTCCTCCTCTTCCTTCCTCTCTTTCTCTTATTTCCCTCTATTTATTTTTCAAGGTGTAGTTCCCTATTACCTCGTGTCCTCCTTTTTCTCTCCCTCTCCTTTTCTCTATATCCATCTGTTACAGCTTTCCTTCCTTTCCTCTTTGCCCTCCCTCTTCCTCACTCTCTCATTTACATTTCATTTACTCCGACGCCTCCCTCTTCCTCATCCTGGCCTCTCCACCCTCTTTCCTCTCCAGACTGGCCTGTTTCAATAAACATACACCGTTGCTCCTGGTTAAAAGAACAGCCTATAAAAGGCTTATTCTCATGCTACAGGTACAGTAGGTTTCCTGCCTCCGTGTCGAACATGAACGTTGTCTGTCTTTAGACCCGTTTTAGAGCTGTGGCGCAGATGGGGGTTTGGACTTCCAAAGTGCTCGGTCTGTCTCTATGACCAGAATACTCTCCACACATGTTAAAGCATAGGCAGAGGGACTCTCACACACATTGGTAGTCATGCATGTAGTACACACACTACAACTGCTATCTGCAGAAGGGACCTGAAAGTAGGTCAGTTGGATCTGCTCTGTCCAAAAACCTCACCCTGGATATTAGAGTGCCCTGCTGTCTGTCTGCCCTCCCTTCTGACACACACGTCCTCCTCGCTCTCACTCACTCATTCTCTCTCTCACGCACGTAGACACAGGGTTTCTTCTCAGCAGTATTGTATTGTAAACCCAGTCCCTCATGCAGTGCCAGCCCAGTGTGTGGCAGTGCCAGCTGGCCCATGGCGCTGGTTCCCATTTGCTCTTTGTCTCAGTGCTGTGGGCTGTGTTAAAATGGGATCTGTGTGTGTGTTCTATTGCAGTCGGTCTCCTCGTTAACGTGGCGACATCATTTGAGGCTTCATACTTCATCACTGATGGCAGAACAACATATGCTTACACACACACACACACACACACACTCCCCCAACATTGCATAGGACACATCTGGGGCCTGGCATACATCTGTCACTCATTAATCTGAATCTCTCACTCTCTCACACACACACACACACACACACACACACACACACACACACACACACACACACACACACACACACACACACACACACACACACACACACACACACACACACACACACACACACATTGCATAGGACACATCTGGGGCCTGGCATACATCTGTCACTCATTAATCTGAATCTCTCTCACTCTCTCACTCACTCTCACACACACACACTGACCCAACATCGCATAGAACACATCTGGGGCCTGGCATACATCTGTCACTCATTAATCTGAATCTCTCTCTCTCACTCTCTCTCTCACTCACTCTCACACACACACACTGACCCAACATTACATAGGACACATCTGGGGCCTGGCATACATCTGTCACTCATTAATCTGAATCTCTCACTCACTCTCTCTCTCACTCTCTCACTCACTCTCACACACACACACTGCCCCAACATTGCATAGGACACATCTGGGGCCTGGCATACATCTGTCACTCATTAATTATGAATGTAACCCCCTCTCTCTCTCTCACAAACAATTTCTTCTGCACACCGTCAAACATTTCATTGCCAAAACAAACTGACTGGATGATACGTAAGAATTGATTTTCTATCTGACCTATTTTTCATTATATTCCTCTCGACCTTCCTTCTTCCTAAAGGCTTTCCCTCGGTGGCCTGCCATGACTTTACATTTCTTCTCTCTTGGCTTTTCATGTTATTTTTCCCCTCCTTCTAACCTTGTTAATTCCTTACTTCATTCTGTTCCTCTCCTCTCCCCAAATCCCCCCTTCCATTTATCCCATACGCCTTGTCCAGCTGCTCTATAACAGTCAGTATTGTTACTCTCCATACACACGTTACCTTGTCCAGTTGCTCTATAACAGTCAGTATTGTTACTCTCCATACACACGTTACCTTGTCCAGCTGCTCTATAACAGTCAGTATTGTTACTCTCCATACACACATTACCTTGTCCAGCTGCTCTATAACAGTCAGTATTGTTACTCTCCATACATTACCTTGTCCAGCTGCTCTACAACCTTGTCCAGCTGCTCTATAACAGTCAGTATTGTTACTCTCCATACACACATTACCTTGTCCAGCTGCTCTATAACAGTCAGTATTGTTACTCTCCATACACACGTTACCTTGTCCAGCTGCTCTATAACAGTCAGTATTGTTACTCTCCATACACACGTTACCTTGTCCAGCTGCTCTACAACAGTCAGTATTGTTACTCTCCATACACACGTTACCTTGTCCAGCTGCTCTATAACAGTCAGTATTGTTACTCTCCATACACACGTTACCTTGTCCAGTTGCTCTATAACAGTCAGTATTGTTACTCTCCATACACACGTTACCTTGTCCAGCTGCTCTATAACAGTCAGTATTGTTACTCTCCATACACACATTACCTTGTCCAGCTGCTCTATAACAGTCACTATTGTTACTCTCCATACACACGTTACCTTGTCCAGTTGCTCTATAACAGTCAGTATTGTTACTCTCCATACACACGTTACCTTGTCCAGCTGCTCTATAACAGTCAGTATTGTTACTCTCCATACACACGTTACCTTGTCCAGCTGCTCTATAACAGTCAGTATTGTTACTCTCCATACACACATTACCTTGTCCAGCTGCTCTATAACAGTCAGTATTGTTACTCTCCATACACACGTTACCTTGTCCAGCTGCTCTATAACAGTGTTGGGAAAATTATGATTAAATGACTGAACAAATCATTTTAAATGGAACTGTAACTAACTAAACTTATACTCTGTTTTATTATATCTGATTAACAATATGAGTTCATACGATGGGATTGTGTGACACAGACAAGGAGTAATTTAAGTTAATGAACACCATTCCAACTAGGAAGAAAGAAGTGGACTGTGTAAACACATAAGGTCGTTAAAACCTATGGTTGAACCGACCAAACTGAGCTCTGGGGTTTTTAGATAAGACAGTGAGTGCATTCCTAGGTTTTCTGTTAATTAGAACTGTCAGCTAAGTGGTGATCGATAATGTTGAGGGGTCAAAAGTTACCTGGGAGTGTGTAAGTAAGTTAGAATGAACTTTTCACCTCACTTTGTCCCTGTCGAGAGGAGGGGTGTCTGTTAAGCAATGAAATGACGTCATGTTTTGTATATAAACTGTTGATCGTGGTGAAGTGGCAGCGCGCTCCGAGAATAAATTCTGTTACCTATTATTGAAAAGACTAGTCTCCGTCTATTTTATGCAAACAAGAATCTTATAAATTCTCATAAAATAGATTAAGGGGTTTCAATTAATTAACACATCGGCATAATTAAATTACAGTAACAAACAGTCAGTATTGTTACTCTCCATACACACATTACCTTGTCCAGTTGCTCTATAACAGTCAGTATTGTTACTCTCCATACACACATTACCTTGTCCAGCTGCTCTATAACAGTCAGTATTGTTACTCTCCATACACACATTACCTTGTCCAGCTGCTCTATAACAGTCAGTATTGTTACTCTCCATACACACGTTACCTTGTCCAGCTGCTCTATAACAGTCAGTATTGTTACTCTCCATCATTACCTTGTCCAGCTGCTCTATACAGTCAGTATTAATGTTACTCTCCATACACACATTACCTTGTCCAGCTGCTCTATAACAGTCAGTAATGTTACTCTCCATACACACGTTACCTTGTCCTTGTAACAGTCAGTATTGCTGCTTGTCTATAACAGTCAGTATTGTTACTCTCCATACACACGTTACCTTGTCCAGCTGCTCTATACCTTGTCCAGCTGCTCTATAACAGTATTGTCAGTATTGTTACCTTGTCCAGTTATTGATAACAGTCAGTATTGTTACTCTCCATACACACGTTACCTTGTCCAGTTATTGATAACAGTCAGTAATGTTACTCTCCATACACACGTTACCTTGTCCAGTTATTGATAACAGTCAGTATTGTTACTCTCCATACACACGTTACCTTGTCCAGTTATTGATAACAGTCAGTAATGTTACTCTCCATACACACGTTACCTTGTCCAGTTATTGATAACAGTCAGTAATGTTACTCTCCATACTCGATGCATGTGTACAATGATCATAAATTAAAACATATTTAGTTATCGAAGTACGTTTGCCTCATCACAACACTTCATGCAGAATATTGTTGTTGTTGTTAGTCACCTCTGACCTCTTTCTCTAGGTGGACTTCCCAATGTCGTCATTTGAGGTGCGCTTCAGTACCCCCCCTCCTGCAGAGTTCAGTCCCCGGTATGACTTCTCCAGACTGGACCAGCACAGCCAGAGACAACTCCAGGACGTTCTGCACAAGAAGTCACTTTTCTGGTGAGACAATTATTCTGGCTGGCTGGCCGTCTGTCTGGCTGTCTGTTTGGCTGACTTGCCGTCTGTCCATCAGTCTCGCTCTCTATCACGCTACCTTTCTACTCTCTTTCCATGAGATGACAGAACAGTCCTGTCAGACTAACATAGTCATCCACTTCATCACTTCAAGTCACTCTTACACTGCATTAGAACAGTAAGAGTTGTTGTGTACTGTATGTTTCTGTGCAAGTGTGCAAACCTAACATCGTAGCATTCAGCTGTATAAGTTCTTTAAGGGTTTTAATGGGTTCGTAGTGGACAGAACAGGAAAAGAGACAGGATATGTGGGCAGTGTGGTGCTCTGGTGATGGTATTGGGAGGGGGGATGGGGAAAGAGGAGTGGGTTTTAGTTGATGTCATTGCAGCAGCTGGTGGTGAATCTGCCCCAGATTATATTATACACCCATCCTTTCTCCTCTCCCCTCTATTCTCCTCATCCCCCTTTCTCTCCCCCCTTCTCTCGTCTCTTGTCCCTTCTCTCGTCTCTTGTGTGTGTGTGTGTGTGTGTGTGTGTGGGGGGGGGGGGGTTACTTTCCTTGTGGGTATCAGAAGTCCTCAAAAGGATAGTAAAACAAGGGAAAACCAGACAAGTGAGGACATTTCACCAGAGTTATGTTTAAGTTATGGGTTTAAGGTTAAGGGGTGGGTTTAAGGTTAGGAAAACAGGACTTTGAATGAGAATCAATTTTTTGGTCCCCACAGTGTAGTGTTTAGTCCATTAGACGTTGTCATCGTTTATGATCTTTCTTGTGTGTTGTAAGAGAGATAAGCGAACCATGTTTATCTTGGACCAGTGTTTTGATGTTTACTTCCAAGCATGATTCTGTAAATGGGCTTTGGAGCGTGCCTTTGAAAGATGGAAGGGAATGTGCTGTTTGTGTTTTGATGTTTGTTCAATGTTTACTTTGTGCCTTTCCCTCCACTCTCTTGACCTCTAAATAACCAGGAATGTCTTAATGTCAGCCTATGAGGCTTTTGACTAAAACACACTTCCGGCGCCGACAGAGATGGCCGCCTCGCTTCGCGTTCCTAGGAAACTATGCAGTTTTTTGTTTTTTTACGTGTTATTTCTTACATTAGTACCCCAGGTCATCTTAGGTTTCATTACATACAGTCGAGAAGAACTACTGTATATAAGATCAGCGTCAACTCACCATCAGTACGACCAAGAATATGTTTTTCGCGACGCGGATCCTGTGTTCTGCCTTACTAATGGCAGACATATCAGTGTGGATGACGGATCACCACCTCAAGCTGAACCTCGGCAAGACGGAGCTGCTCTTCCTCCCGGGGAAGGACTGCCCGTTCCATTATCTCGCCATCACGGTTGACAACTCCATTGTGTCCTCCTCCCAGAGCGCTAAGAACCTTGGCGTGATCCTGGACAACACCCTGTCACCCTGCCTCACACAGGAAGCGGCGCAGGTCCTAATCCAGGCACTTGTCATCTCCCGTCTGGATTACTGCAACTCGCTGTTGGCTGGGCTCCCTGCCTGTGCAATTAAACCCCTACAACTCATCCAGAACGCCGCAGCCCGTCTGGTGTTCAACCTTCCCAAGTTCTCTCACGTCACCCCGCTCCTCCGCTCTCTCCACTGGCTTCCAGTTGAAGCTCGCATCCGCTACAAGACCATGGTGCTTGCCTACGGAGCTGTGAGGGGAACGGCACCGCAGTACCTCCAGGCTCTGATCAGGCCCTACACCCAAACAAGGGCACTGCGTTCATCCACCTCTGGCCTGCTCGCCTCCCTACCACTGAGGAAGTACAGTTCCAGCTCAGCCCAGTCAAAACAGTTTGCTGCTCTGGCCCCCAATGGTGGAACAAACTCCCTCACGACGCCAGGACAGCGGAGTCAATCACCACCTTCCGGAGACACCTGAAACCCCACCTCTTCAAGGAATACCTAGGATAGGATAAGTAATCCTTCTCACCCCCCCTTAAATGATTTAGATGCACTATTGTAAAGTGGCTGTTCCACTGGATGTCAGAAGGTGAATTCACCAATTTGTAAGTCGCTCTGGATAAGAGCGTCTGCTAAATGACTTAAATGTATGTAAATGTACTAACAGGACAATGGAATGGATCGCATGCAGCGACCCAAAAAAACGACTCCGAAAAAGAGGGAAACGAGGCGGTCTTCTGGTCAGACTCCGGAGACGGGCACACCGTGCACCACTCCCTAGCATTCTTCTTGCCAATGTCCAGTCTCTTGACAACAAGGTTGATGAAATCCGAGCAAGGGTAGCATTCCAGAGGGACATCAGAGACTGTAACGTTCTGTGCTTCACGGAAACATGGCTCACTGGAGAGACGCTATCCGAAGCGGTGCAGCCAACGGGTTTCTCCACGCATCGCGCCGACAGAAACAAACACCTTTCTGGTAAGAAGAGGGGTGGGGGCGTATGCCTTATGGCTAACGAGGCATGGTGCGATGAAAGAAACATACAGGAACTCAAATCCTTCTATTCACCTGATTTAGAATTCCTCACAATCAAATGTAGACCGCATTATCTACCAAGAGAATTATCTTCGATTATAATCACAGCCGTATATATCCCCCCCCAAGCAGAAACATCAATGGCTCTGAACGAACTTTATTTAACTCTTTGCAAACTGGAAACCATTTATCCGGAGTCTGCATTCATTGTTGCTGGGGATTTTAACAAAGCTAATCTGAAAACAAGACTCCCTAAATTTTATCAGCATATCGATTGTGCAACCAGGGGTGAAAAAACCTTGGATCACTGTTACTCTAACTTCCGCGACGCATATAAGGCCCTGCCACGCCCCCCTTTCGGAAAAGCTGACCACGACTCCATTTTGCTGATACCTGCCTACAGACAAAAACTAAAACAAGAAGCTCCCACGCTGAGGTCTGTCCAACGCTGGTCCGACCGAGCTGACTCCACACTCCAAGACTGCTTCCATCACGTGGACTGGGACATGTTTCGTATTGCGTCAGATAACAACATTGACAAATACGCTGATTCGGTGTGCGAGTTCATTAGAACGTGCTTTGAAGATGTCGTTCCCATAGCAACGATTAAAACATTCCCTAACCAGAAACCGTTGGATTGATGGCAGCATTCGCGTGAAACTGAAAGCGCGAACCACTGCTTTTAATCGGGGCAAGGTGTCTGGTAACATGACTGAATACAAACAGTGCAGCTATTCCCTCCGTAAGGCTATCAAACAAGCTAAGCGTCAGTACAGAGACAAAGTAGAATCTCAATTCAACGGCTCAGACACAAGAGGCATGTGGCAGGGTCTACAGTCAATCACGGACTACAGGAAGAAATCCAACCCAGTCACGGACCAGGATGTCTTGCTTCCAGGCAGACTAAATAACTTTTTTGCCCGCTTTGAGGACAATACAGTGCCACTGACATGGCCTGCAACGGAAACATGCGGTCTCTCCTTCACTGCAGCCGAGGTGAGTAAAACATTTAAACGTGTTAACCCTCGCAAGGCTGCAGGCCCAGACGGCATCCCCAGCCGCGCCCTCAGAGCATGCGCAGACCAGCTGGCTGGTGTGTTTACGGACATATTCAATCAATCCCTATACCAGTCTGCTGTTCCCACATGCTTCAAGAGGGCCACCATTGTTCCTGTTAAGGTAACTGAGCTAAACGACTACCGCCCCGTAGCACTCACTTCCGTCATCATGAAGTGCTTTGAGAGACTAGTCAAAGACCATATCACCTCCACCCTACCTGACACACTAGACCCACTCCAATTTGCTTACCGCCCAAATAGGTCCACAGACGATGCAATCTCAACCACACTGCACACTGCCCTAACCCATCTGGACAAGAGGAATACCTATGTGAGAATGCTGTTCATCGACTACAGCTCGGCATTCAACACCATAGTACCCTCCAAGCTCGTCATCAAGCTCGAGACCCTGGGTCTCGACCCTGCCCTGTGCAACTGGGTACTAGACTTCCTGACGGGCCGCCCCCAGGTGGTGAGGGTAGGTAACAACATCTCCTCCCCGCTGATCCTCAACACTGGGGCCCCACAAGGGTGCGTTCTGAGCCTTCTCCTGTACTCCCTGTTCACCCACGACTGCGTGGCCACGCACGCCTCCAACTCAATCATCAAGTTTGCGGACGACACAACAGTGGTAGGCTTGATTACCAACAACGACGAGACGGCCTACAGGGAGGAGGTGAGGGCCCTCGGAGTGTGGTGTCAGGAAAATAACCTCACACTCAACGTCAACAAAACTAAGGAGATGATTGTGGACTTCAGGAAACAGCAGAGGGAACACCCCCTATCCACATCGATGGAACAGTAGTGGAGAGAGTAGCAAGTTTTAAGTTCCTCGGCATACACATCACAGACAAACTGAATTGGTCCACTCACACAGACAGCATCGTGAAGAAGGCGCAGCAGCGCCTCTTCAACCTCAGGAGGCTGGAGAAATTCGGCTTGTCACCAAAAGCACTCACAAACTTCTACAGATGCACAATCGAGAGCATCCTGGCGGGCTGTATCACCGCCTGGTACGGCAACTGCTCCGCCCACAACCGTAAGGCTCTCCAGAGGGTAGTGAGGTCTGCACAACGCATCACCGGAGGCAAACTACCTGCCCTCCAGGACACCTACACCACCCGATGTTACAGGAAAGCCATAAAGATCATCAAGGACATCAACCACCCGAGCCACTGCCTGTTCACCCCGCTATCATCCAGAAGGCGAGGTCAGTACAGGTGCATCAAAGCTGGGACTGAGAGACTGAAAAACAGCTTCTATCTCAAGGCCATCAGACTGTTAAACAGCCACCACTAACATTGAGTGGCTGCTGCCAACACACTGACACTGACTCAACTCCAGCCACTTTAATAATGGGAATTGATGGGAAATGATGTAAATATATCACTAGCCACTTTAAACAATGCTACCTTATATAATGTTACTTACCCTACATTATTCATCTCATATGCATACGTATATACTGTACTCTATATCATCGACTGCATCCTTATGTAATACATGTATCACTAGCCACTTTAACTATGCCACTTTGTTTACATACTCATCTCATATGTATATACTGTACTCGATACTATCTACTGTATCTTGCCTATGCTGCTCTGTACCATCACTCATTCATATATCCTTATGTACATATGGTTATTACTGCATTGTCGGAATTAGAAGCACAAGCATTTCGCTACACTCGCATTAACATCTGCTAACCATGTGTATGTGACAAATAAAATTTGATTTGATTTTTGACTAGAATGTGCACTAGGGCTGGACGATATGGCCAAAATATCATATCATAGTATTTTTCAAATTTATGACGGTATTTCATGTTTTTGAAGAATACAAGTTTTAAATGTGCTTGTGTGTGACCCAAGGGTGGTAACATACATTGTAAGTGATATCGATGGGTCTTTCTCCATTCTGGTTGTTTTATACTGTTCAATTAAACTTCAACCAACTTTTTTCTGCATTTTCATCCATTTCTGCATTTCCTGCGCTAATTTAAGGTCATTAATTTAAGGTAATTTCCCCACGTAGGGCTGTGTGATATGGCCAAAAAATCGAGGCCTTATTTTTTACCGAATGTTGCAGTTTAACCAAAACTTGCTTACATAAGACAAACTAACTGTTTTCAGATGTAGGAAACACAAACGAATAGGGTTAGTCTGTGGGGCGGGACTAGGTCTGTGGGGCGGGACTAGGTCTGTGGGGCGGGACCAGGTCTGTGGGGCGGGACCAGGTCTGTGGGGCGGGACCAGGTCTGTGGGGCGGGACCAGGTCTGTGGGGCGGGACCAGGTCTGTGGGGCGGGACCAGGTCTGTGGGGCGTGACCAGGTCTGTGGGGCGGGACTAGGTCTGTGGGGCGG